>NW_025386030.1:0-1173 GCF_016433145.1 Gracilinanus agilis
CTCTCATTTTTTTCATCTAACTATGTGTCTTTCTTTCTACTACCTATCTATCTCTTTCTATTTTTCTATCTAGTTTTTTTAGAGATGCATGGGTATGATCTCACTACTGATCAATACAAAATTTTTTACCTTTTCCACTTCTGACTTGGGCTCCTTTGCCACTTCTTAAGCAGGCCAGTGCTACCCCATGCTCAGGGACTCACCATATTGATGTCAAAATTAGTTATGTTACCCAATTAGCTTATTCCACTGTAGCATAGAACTTGTACTCAAGTGACCCACCACCCCAACCATTGGAAGGAATTTGTGCATTTGGATGTTCTCTCTAAAATGAGAGACTCAGTAGAGATAATTTCCATACTACTTTTGGATTTACTTGGAACTCTTCATCCTGACTCTGTACTAGGTTAACTTTTCCCTCTTCCTTCCTCTCACCCTTTTCAGCTTTCTTTTGTTTTTTGTCTTCCCAATTAGATTGTAAGCTTCTAAAGGGCAAAGACAATCTTTATCTTTATTTATATTTGTATCCCCAGTCCTTAGCACAGTGCCTTGCACATAGCAGATGCTTCAAAAATATTTATTGACTGACAAATTATGCTTTTATACCTAAATCAGGGAGAGAAAAAACAAAGAAATAAAAAGTGTTCACTTAATACCCTAATGAATATGTAAGTAAAAATATTAAATAAAATGCCAAGAGTTTACAGCAGCATATAAAGATTATAAACTATGAAGTTGGATTTAAACTAGGAATTTAGAACTGATTCACTATTAGGAAAACTATTATTATAATAGACTTTTAAAATAACAAAGTAATAAATATAAATAATATAATAAATATAAATAATAAAATAATAAACAATAAAAATCTCATGATTATAGTAATAAGTTCACCTAAAATCTTTTTTTTATAAACCATACCCATTTCTGTTTTTTTTTAATGTAGAGAAATAAATGAACTTTGCTTTCTTGTGGAAAGTAGAATCTATCTAAAATTAAGAATCAGTATTACATAAAATGGAAAAATGCCTAAAAACTTTACAGTAAAATCAAGGGTAAAGCAAGTATGTCTTTTATCTTCACTATTATTTCATATAGTTCTAGAAAAATTAGCTATAACAATAAAACAGCTTAAAAACTAAGACAAATAATCATAGGCAAAAAGGGAAAAAA
>NW_025386031.1:0-1651 GCF_016433145.1 Gracilinanus agilis
CCAGTACTTTGTCTATTTTATCTCTTTTTTCAAAATACCAGCTTCTACTCATTTATTAATTCAATAGTTCTTTTACTTTAGATTTTATTAATTTCTCCTTTGATTTTTAGTATTTCTAATTTAGTTTGCATCTGTGGATTTTTAATTTGTTTATTTTCTAGTTTTTTTAAGTTACCTGCCCAATTCATTAACCTCTGCCCTCCCTAATTTGTTAATATATGCACTCAGTGATATAAATTTTCCCCTTAGAACTGCTTTGGCTACATCCCATAAGTTTGGGTAAGATGTCTCATCGTCATTGCCTTCAATGAAATTATTAATTGTTTCTGTGATTTGTTCTTTCACTAAATTATTTTGGAGAATCATATTATTTTAATTTCCAATTAGTTTTTGGTTTGCCTCTCCATGTATTCTTACTAATAACTATTTTTATTACATTATGATCTGAGAAGGTTACATTTATTATTTCTGCTTTTTTGCGTTTGTTTGCCATATTTCTATGCCCTATAACATGGTCTATCTTTGTGAATGTTCCATGTGCTGCTGAAAAAAAGGTGTATTCCTTTTTATCTCTATTTATTTTTCTCCAAATATATATTAACTCGAATTTTTCTATGGTTTCATTCACCTCTCTTATCTCTTTCTTATTAATTTTTGGTTTGATTTATCTAGATCTAATAGGGGAAGGTTCAGGTCCCCCACTAGTATTGTTTTGCTATCTATTTCATCCTTGAGCTCCACTAGCTTCTTCCTTCAGAAATTTGGAAGTTATTCTGTTTGGTGCATACATATTGAGTACTGATATTTCTTCCTTGTTTATACTGCCTTTTATTAGGATGTAGTAACCTTCCCTATCTCTTTTAACCTTATCTATTTTTACTTTGCCTCTGTCAGAGATCATGATAGTCATCCCAGCGTTCTTTTTCTCATTTGAAGCCCAAAAGATTTTACTCCATCCTCTCATTTTCATTCTATGTCTCGCTGTCTCTCTGATGTGTGTTTCTTGTAAACAACATATGGTTGGGTTTTGGTTTCTAATCCACTCTGCTATTTGCTTTCGTTTTATGGGTGAGTTCATCCCATTCACATTCAGAGTCATAATTATCAACTCTGCATTTCCAGACATTTTGATTCTCTCTCCTAGTCCTGTCCTTTCTTCTTTCACTGTTTCCTTCTATATCAGTGTTTTGTTTTTAATCAATTCCTATAATCCCCTCCCTTGTTGTACTTCCCTTTCTCCCCCCTCCCTTCTTATTCCCCTCTTATTGGTCTTTAAAGACACGAGGTATTCCCCTCCCCAAACCCTCTTCCCTCCCTACCAGTCCCTTTGTTACCCTTCTACTTCTCAATAGGGCTTCAATCAATTTTCTGTCCCTATGGATCTGATTATTCTTCTCTAAGTTGATTTCAATGCACTTAAGGATTGAATATTCCTTCTCTCTAACCTCTTTACCCTGACAGTGTATTGTTATTTTTCCTGTTAATCCCACGTGCTTCTTTATGGAATATAAATTTATTCCTTTTTGTTTGCTTTCCTTTTTTTCTTATTGTTATCTTCTTCCCTCCCAGTTTTGTATATATATATGTATATATCTTGACATTTAATCCTATACAGTTTGTCCCTTTTCCCTCTATGTAAACTTCTTCTAGT
>NW_025386032.1:0-1387 GCF_016433145.1 Gracilinanus agilis
ATCTAAAGTATAATTATTTAATATAAAATAATATATCATATATATCATATAATAACAGTACCTATATCTTAGAGTTCTTAGAATGAAATGAGATATTTGTAAAGCACTTTGCAAACCTTAAGGCACTATATAAATGCTATTATTACTAATAACAATTAATGGTGGCTACAATTTAATTGAAAATTTTCTTCTAATTAAGAATGGATTCCATTTTTGAAACAGCCAAAAAAAAAAAAAAAACACTTGAAGCCAAACCTAGTAAAGAAAATAGATAATAACCAAGCCTGGCCATCAAAGAAATGCAAAGTCCTCTGAGGGAAGGGTTACAGGTAAAGCCAGAGGCTCACTGAATTTTGAGCTAGAAAAGACCTTAAAAGTCAGCTGGTTTAGGAGCAGCTGGGTGGCTCAGTGGATAGAATGCCAGGCCTAGGGACAGGAGGTCCTGGGTTCAAATATGATCTCAGACACTTCCTAGCTGTGTGACCCTGGGCAAGGTTTAACTCCCCATTGCCTCGCCTTTACAATGAACGCTCTTCCGTCCTGGAACCAATATACAGTGTTTATTGTAAGGTAGGAGGTAAGGGTTTAAAAAAAGAGTCATCTCTGGTTTGATGCTCCGATCCTCTAGAAGAGGAAACGCAGGTCCACAGAGATGAAGTGACCCGCCCCAGGTCACACAGACAAGTAGCAGGGAGAGAAGCCCAACCCCGGTGCCCCGCTCCCAAATCCCGAGTGCTTTCCCCTGGGGTACCAATGAGTTTTTCCGATCTTTTTCCTCTAGGCAGCATGAGCACACTGGGTGCCTGGTTAAGGAACACAGCAAGAAGAAGCTGGGATGCTCGGGGGAGACAGGGGCAGCTAGACATAAGAAGGCTTCAGTTTTCCCTAGCTTCGCGGCAGCTTTGGAATAGGGAGTCCACAGCTACGGGGTGGGAAAAATCAAGGTCTGTAGTAACTTGGAGAAGAAGAAATTAAAATGATCAATAAAAAGAGTTTAATGAAACGTAAATAGGTTCAAGAAAGGTTTAGATAAATTCATGGCGGATCCATAATAGGCTGTTAAAAAAGCATTTCTCACTGTGTAAGATGGAACGCAAAGTGCCTTCCCATAACACATCCCTTCCTAGCACTCAGAGAGAGACTCCTCAGCCAGAGGAAGCTCAGGGCTGACCCGAGGGGAACGATTCTTCTATTCTTGTTTAATTGGGTGTCCAGAGGCAGGGATAGGCTGCCTTTTCCAGCACACCGAGGGAAAACAAAAGCATGAAGTGGCTGGAGAAAGATGGTGTTGGGAGAGAAAGCCCTGGTCCCAGTTGCTTCCTGGGAACAAGGCACGGAGGAGGGGGAGACTCAATGGCCTTTCAGGGAGAGAGGGAGGAAGCATTTC
>NW_025386033.1:0-1926 GCF_016433145.1 Gracilinanus agilis
ATATATATATATATGTATATATGTATATATATATATATATTCCTGGGGGTTCATTATTAATTATGCTTACCTGTTTATATGATATAGCTCTCTACGTTGTAAGGGCATGAATTATGTTTCATCTGGATTTGGCATCTCCCCCAACACCCAGCATAGTGCTCTGCACACAGTAGGCAATTAATAAATGGTTTGAGTCAATTGGATGAAGGAGGAAGCCTAAATTGGCATGAATAATATAGAGAAAAATTATAAATATATATATGCATATATATATTTATATAAATAAAGCTTTTACTGGTGACTTACAACTATCTCTATTACCTTTTTCTTCTTTTAAAAATTTATTTGACTTTCTTAAAGTTGAACATCTCTGTGAACTAGCTTCCTATTCTATCACTCTCAAAGAAAAGGAAATTTTAATTTAAATCAACTTTGAAATATAGTAAAAATATCTCCTAACACCTCATCTATTAAGCAATTTCAAAGCAAAAAAATGCATTAGGCACAAAGGGAGACAACAATTTCCACTAAAATATAATTCCTGGATTCCTGGAGTTTACAGTAAAGTGAGAGTATAAGACACAAGTTCAGACAATCATAGTCCACAATTGAGAGATAGAAAGGAAGCAAAATACAGAAGAAAGAGGACTACTGGATTTCAGGTTGAGATCTAGATTCAAATCCTGGCTCTGACAATTACTCCTTAGGTCAAATTGAACAAGACACTCCATATCTCAGGGTCTCAGTTCCTCATCTGTAACATTAGAGACTGGGTTTGGTGATCTCTGAAGTCCCTCTGTTCTAAATATGTAATCATATGAGATGCATTAGAGAAGAGGAAAGCAAAGTACTACACAAAACCAGAACAGGATGATTGCTACCATAAGAATCAGAGAGTTAGGATGGGGACCACTCATTTGTCCTACTGAATGTTTTATGACTTGAATTAATAGAAGTCCTTTATGAAAAATATAGGTCTGCTTCAGGGACTTTAGAGACATTGCAAAGCTACACCTTTGTGGGGGACAGGAAAGGCCATAACATTGATTTCTCTCAGGCCTTTCTTGTTTGAAATAGATTAAAAAATAGATTTGCTTTGAGGGAAAAAAAACAACAACCCCAACAACCACAATGAAACCATTTTCAAGGAAAGCTCAGGTTCCAGGCCAAGGAGTGGTTTAATAGGTCATGAGAACTTTTCAAAAACTTGGAGAAGCCAACAGGGAGGCGGAAATGCTCAAATGTTCTCATTCAGAAGAAGACAATGAATGCTGAGCACCAGCTGAATATCAATTAAGAAAGAAAGGTCCACATAATACAGAAGGGAGATATTTCAGCAGAAGGGCAACACTGAACACTGAAGTACTCTTTCTACTATACATGATAGTTTGGGATCCTGCATTTCCAGGAGGATTCAGAGAATCCATCTAAGGGAAGCTACAACAGTTGAGAAAAAGCAGAAAATTGAACCTTGAGTTTGATTTAGGAATGATTTTCATCCAACTCAGAGAAATGAATCATGGTTTAATTCCAGTCTACAAATGAAGTAGATTCCTTTAATATAACTCTGAAACATGATGAGCTAAATATGTTCTATCTTGTACAATAAGGGTAGTTTGTGGCATAGCAGTAAAAATATTAGGCTAAGAGTTAGGATCCTAGTGTTTAAGTCCCCTGTCTACCACTCACTAGTTCTGTGGCTTTAGAAAATCACCAAAACTCTATAAGCTTAGAGGAAGGTAGGTGGCACAATGGATAGGATACCAGATCTTGAGTGGGGAGGTCCTGGATTCAAATATGACCTCAGATACTTCCTAACTCTGTGTCCCTGGGCAAATCACAAGACTTAATTTACCTAGCTCTTGCCCTTCTGTCTTATAATTTTGAGAGAGAGAGAGAGAGAGAGAGAGAGAGAGAGAGAGAGAG
>NW_025386034.1:0-2166 GCF_016433145.1 Gracilinanus agilis
AATTAGCCCTGGATTCAGGAAGACTTGAGTTCAAGTTTTGCCTATACCACATAGTGTCTGTGTAAACCTTAGCTTCATACTTAATCTCCCGGTGCTCTAAACAACTTCCTATTTTATAGGGGAAAAGCTCACTTGCATGGGTAAAAAGAGTTTCTTCTTCCAAAAATTCCCTAACACAATGAAACCACAGGTCCAATCCCCCTCCCCTAACTAGATAAGCAAATTAAGTAAAATAGGAGTTTTCAGAAATGGGGCACCTGAACTCAGCTCACTGTGACCTCACATGGGGCGGGGGGGGGGGGGGGAGAAAAAGCCCTTAAATGTTTTAATAGTTAAACATTTTTCATACTGACCAACATGGAATTGAGTGTCCTCTTCCTTATTTTACATCAAAACAACAGATATCCTCATCCTATACTTTTTCCTGAAATCTTTTTTTTTTTTTTTTGAGACAGAATTAAGTGCCTTGCCCAAGATCACAGAGCTTGTTCAGCAACTAAAGTTGGGTTTGAATTTAGGCTTATTCTGACTTCAAACCCCATCACTCCATCCACTGTACCACCTAGTTATTCCTTAAAATTTCATTTTACAAGAATCTAATCCTTCTCCTAATAGAAATTCCTTTAAAAAATATAATCTCCTCTATTTGGCTTTTAAAGGCATTCATACTCTGGTTCTTACCTATTTTCCCGCCACACTTGGGAGTGAATTTGATGAGACTGACTAATGCTATACAGAGTCTGCTCAAAATTTAAGTCCACTCTCCCAAGAAGCCACGGTGATCTATGGTAATACTTTTTGTTGTTGTTGTTGTTATAACTCAGAAATAAATATTCTTCTTTAAAAGCAAATTGATATTAAATAGCTACATGGAACTGGAGCCCTAATTACTGTCAGTTAACAGTAGGGAGAACATGCAAGAAAGGGGGCTTGATTATAGCCGTGCTTTTTGTGGTGGAAAAAAATTGGAAAATGAGGGTATGCCCTTCGATTTGGGGATTGGCCGAACAAATTGTGGTACCTGCTGGTGATGGAATACTATTGTGCTCAAAGGAATAATGAACTGGAGGAATTCCATGTGAACTGGAATGACCTCCAGGAACTGATGCAGAGTGAAAGAAACAGGACCAGGAGAACATTGTACACAGAGACTGATACACTGTGGTAAAATCAAATGTAATGGACTTCTCTACTAGCAGCAACGCAATGACCCAGGACAATTCTGAGGGACTTATGAGAAAGAATGCTATCCACATCCAGAGAAAGAACTGTGGGAGCAGAAACACAGAAGAAAAACAACTGTTTGGACACATGGGCTGATGGGGATATAATTGGGGAATATTATGTAGACACTAAACGATAACTATAGTCCAACTATCAATAATATGGAATTAGGTCTTAATCAATGATACATGTAAAACCCAGTGGACTTGTGAGTCGGCTACAGGGGGGTGGGGGGACTTGGGGGAGAGGGAAAGAACATGAAATATGTAACTATGGGAAATATTCAAAATAAAATAAAGATTTTAAATAAAAAAAAGATATAAGCAGGATAAAAAAAACCTAAAAATAGAAAAAGAAAAAAGGGAGGCTTAAGCAGATAGCATTAGACTATTAGATTAGCTTTCAAAAGAACTGCTAGAACCCCAAAGGAGATGTAACAACCTAACACTAGGAAGTCTAGTCAAGTCAAGAAGTCAACAAGCCTTTATTAAGTACTTATTATGTGTTATTAGGCACTGTGCTAAACCCTAATGACACAAAAGAAAAACAAAAACTAGCCTCTACTCTTGAGGAGCTCACAGTCTAACAGGGAAGATAATAGACAAACAACTATTTACGCATAATATATATTTATATAATGTTATATACTTATATAATTTATGTATTCATGTATTATTTACATTGTTATATATTATTATTTATATAAATTTATATTCTATGTTATATCATCAAGCTAAACAGAGACTATATTTTTTTCAGAGGAATTTCTATTGTGAGAAAGACTAGATTCTTGTAAGATGGAATTCAGGGAATAACTAGATGGTACAGTGGATGGAGTGATGGGCTTAGAGGCAGAATAGACCTAAGTTCACATCCAGCCTCAACCACTTACTAGATGTGTGATCCTGGGCAAGTCACATATATATATATATATGTATATAT
>NW_025386035.1:0-12787 GCF_016433145.1 Gracilinanus agilis
AATGGCAAAATATGCCTTTCCAGGTCTGCCTCAAGTCACATGTTTTCACTTTGATCCATGTCTGCTTTCTCTTTGGCATCTCTTTGGTCCCTTCATGAGCTGTGTGACAGGATAGGAGGTGTCTGAAGATGGTAGAAATGGACCAGGATAAGCTCATTCTTTTTCTCTTCCTTGAAAGCCTGACCTCCATCCTGAAAGTATCCCCCCCGAATTTTCATCTCTATGTAATGACGACGAGTATGGTATCTGGCAATTAGATGTTACTTTAAACGTTTTCTTAACACTTCATATATGTTGTCTCATTTGGTCCTTACAAAAACCCTGTAAAGTACTATTAATCCTGTTTTAGAAATAAAGAAACTGGAAGCTCAGAGAAATTCCACGATTGGCCCTCATAGCCCCCGAATAGCTAGTGGATTAAGGAGCATCATTCAGGTTATCAGGTTTGTCCTAGCTCCAAGTTTTGCTCTCTTTCTATGACACCATAAAGTCTATATCTTGGTATAAAAATCTTTCAGGGATTCATATTTTTGGAGTAAGGCATGTAAGCCAAAATGGAATCAGTAGGATATAGGGCTTAAAAGGATCTTAGAGATCTTAGGTTCTAACCTCATTTTACAAGTAAAGAAACTGAGGTACAGATATGTGGAGGGATTTCCTCAAGGTTACACAGGTAACAAGTGCCAGAAATGGATTCAGGATCTTTGATTTCCCATCCAGTACTCTTAACAACAACAACAAAAAGTCCTTACATTCTCTCCTAATATTGATTCCAAAGCAGAAGAACAGTATGGGCTAGGCAATTGGGGTTAAGTGACTTGCCCAGGGTCACATAGCTAGGAAGTGTTTGAGGCCATATTTGAACCCAGGACCTTCCATCTTCCAGAGCTTGACTTTCTATCCACTGAGCCACCTAGCTGCTCCTCCATTGTCCCTTTGACTACATAGTATAATTTTTGAGTCTACTTGAAAATCCTCAGGTGGCAGAGTATAATGTTGAATCTGCTCAAAAATGAAGAAGCTGGTATTTCATCACTCAAGGCCATGAGCAAAAACTCTCTCTCTCTCTCTCTCTCTCTCTCTCTCTCTCTCTCTCTCTCTCTCTCTCTCTCTCTCTCCCTGTCTCTCCCTCTCTCTCTCTCTCTCTCCACCACTAGTCTATAATGCTTTTCCCTCTACTCTACATTCCTTAGTGTGTACTTTCCTGAGTACATAACATATCTCTCCTGAGAAGTTAAACTCCTTGAAGGCAAGATTGTGTCCCTTTCTCATAGTTTTTAGGCATTGATCAGTCATGTCTAACTCTTTTTGATTTTCTTTGGTAGATTCTGGAGTGGTTTGCCACTTCCTTCTCCAGCTCATTTTACAGATAAGGAATCCGAGGCAAACAATTAAATGACTTGCTCAGAGTCACAGAGCTAATAAGTTTCCGAGACAAGATTTGAAATAATGTCTTCCTAATTCCAGGCCCAGCACTCTAACCACTGCACTACCTAGATGCTCATTGCTCAAAGTAGGATCTTAATAAATGCTTTTTGAATGGAATTAAATTTTGTGACATAAACAAGTCACATTATCTCTTAAGAAAAACTCACTTTCTGTCTTAAAATCAATATTACCTATTGATTCTGAAGCAGAAGAGTAGTAATGGCTAGGCAATGGGGGTTGAGTGACTTGCCCAAGGTCACACATGTAGTGTCTGAAGCAAGATTTGAATCAAGGAACTCCTGTCTCCAAGTGTGACACTCTATCCACTGAGCCACCTAGTTGCCCCCACACTATCTCTTAAGACCTCATTTTATTCATGTGTAAAAAGTAGGCTTGAATTAGATGGGTCCCTTCCAGATCCGAAATCTGTGATCTATAATTTATCCATTCCTTCCTCATGAGCCAAATCCCACCTATAAGAACATTAATGTAGGTAACACCATCTGCTAAATTTAATACAAGGGACATCTAAGCCAGTTCGGGCTTGCTTTCTGCAAGAACTTTTTTTTTACAAAAAAGAAAAAAACAAAAAGTGAGTCATCATGATGAAACAGAATGGAATTTAATCCAAGACTGAGGGTCATATAGCAACACCAGATAAGTAATAAGGGGGGGGGAGGGGAAATAACCTCAAGAACCCCATCTGGTAGCTTAATAAACACCAAAAAAAAAGTAGAGAGGAGAGGGATATTGGTCCCACATGGGGCAGATTCCTCAGGCTGACTCATGGGATTTCTTACAGGATTGGCCCCCAAAACACGAAGTACAGAGGAAAAGTCTGGAATTGGAAATTGTTGACTTCCAGTTATTGTCATGATTCTTCTGGAAGTCTAGCCAGGTGCTAAGCAGCTTCTCTGTCTCAGTATTCAAGATAGCAGAATCACATTACCTTAGCATTTAAGCTACTCAAGAGTAGAGAGCCCACAAAAAAATTGGAAAATGAGGGGGTGTCCCTTGATTGGGGAATGGCTGAACAAATTGTATCTGATGGTGATGGAATACTATTGTGCTATAAGGAATGATGATCTGGAGGATTTCTATATGAAGAGAGGATTTCTATATGGGAGAGCCTCAATGAACTGATGCAGAGTGAAATGAGCAGAACCAGAATATTGTTCACAGAAAGTGAAACATTGTGGAACAATCCAATGTAATGGACTTTGTTACTAGTAGCACTGCAACAAGCCAGGGCACTCTTGAAGGACTTATGTAAAAGAATGCTATCCATATTGAGAAAAAGAACTATAGGAGTAGAAATTCAAAAGAAGAACAATGACACTGCTTATCGCATGTATAAATGAGTATGTGATTTGAGGTTTTGGCTTTAAAAGATCACTCTATAACAAAAATGAATAATATGGAAATAGGTATCAAGTGATAACGTTTGTACAAACCAATGGAATCACATATTGGCTCTGGGAGGGGGTAGAGAAGAGGGGAGGGAAAGGAAATCATGTAAACATGGAAAAATATTTTTAAAAAGAGGAGAGGCCACTGAATCCTAGATTTTAGAGTTGGAGAGACCTCTGCAGTCATTTTGTTACGTATTGTAAATAGGTCATCCCATCTCTGCTGGCTAGGATTATAATCTAGATAGGATATAATACTTGGTGGGGATTCCATTTTTCTTTTCTTTGGTCCCAATCTGTGACTTTATTGGAGTTGTTGTTCAGTTGTTTTTCAGTCATATCTAATGCTTCATGACCCTATTTGGGGTTCTCTTGGCAAAGATACTGGAGTGGTTTGCCATTTCCTTTTCCAGTTCATTCTATAGATGAGGAAACTCAAGCTGATAGGAATAAGTGACTTTCCTCGGGTCCACAGCTAGGAAGTATATGAAGATGGATTTGAACCCAGGTCTTCCTGACTCAGAGCCTTATCCTTTATTCACTGTACCACCTAGCTATCCTCATTTATAGGAGTAGAGAACTTCAGGAAAGGAAATTCTCCCCACCAATATCTATCCAAAGCTCTTCCATAATTTAGAGTCTTAAGAGTAGCCTGGGGGCATTTAAAAGATAAGTGACTGGTAGGGTCATGTGGCCATTAATTGCCAGAGGCAAGATTTTAATGGCATTCTTTCTGACTCCATGCCCTGCACTTTATCCACTATTTCAAGCTGTTTTTTCGGTCACTCAGTAAATAGAGGAAATTCTCAATTTTTATATTACCCTCAATAGAATGAATGTGGGAATTAAAGACAGGTTGGCTTCCTCTTATCATGATGCATACTCTTGCCAGCTCTGCACTGACCCCTGTCATCAGCGGGCAAATATGTGGAGAAAGTAAAATTTTTCTTGTTGTTTGGGCCAAAATAGAATATAAGCAGGAAGGAGAACTTGCCACAAAGACCATATAATGCATTCCAATGCCAAAAACAAAGGGGCAGGGGATGATTTAAGCCAAATTTCACCCTCCAATTCCATTAGCGTGGATAATTGAAAGTTGATTACATTAAACAACAAATTGGCCCAAGCCCCATCTGATCCATGAAATTGAAACTAGATCAATGTACTGATGGAAAATGTCACGAACAGATCATTGAGCCCAAAATTCCATCTTTAGCCCTATTATCTATGTGATTACATATAAAAATTCTCTATTCAGTTTTTAAAATCTTTTACAACCAGATTCCTTTCTCCCTTTTCAGGCTTCTTAGACATTACTCTCTCCACACACTCTGGGATTCAGTGACACCAGTCTTCTTCCCATTTCTCTCATAAGACACTCCCATCTTCTGACTCCCCTGCATTTGCACACATTGTCCCCCTTTTCTGGATTTCCTCCCTCTTCACCCAAGGAGCTTTTCCCAATCCTCTGAGACTGTCTCCAATTTACTCTGTGAAGCTGTCCTAAAGGGTCACAGATCCTTTGTATTGAAATTTTTTTAAGCAATTTTAGAAAAGGTATTGCCATTGACCTGGGCCACAAAAGTAGATCTGCCAGAGAAAATGCTATAAGAACCATCATGATTACAGGTGACCTAAAAAGATGACAATAATAGAAGATGTCTCCCAGAAATCAGAAACTGCATCATGAGACTCTGAGTGAGCCATGGATATAATAAACTGAACTGTGGGGATTGGGTAACCTATTTCCTTCAGATCTCCCAATACACTGATATTTTATTTTGAATGTAAAACCCTTGTACCAAAAAAAAGAGAATTGCCCCCAAAGACTCCTCATTGATGTATCAATCGTTTTCAATATGTTAAGAGACACCCAATCTCCATGAACTGTATGATATCTTTGGACCCTTATTATCCTGGTGAGACAATCCTAAAATGTATAGATGCCATATATGAAATGATTCACTGGGGAGACAATCATGTCTCCCAATGAATCAGAGGAAGGAATGTGGGAGGTTCATATTAATCTGAACCTCTTTTGGGCCCCCAAAATAACCTTTTTATTTTAAAATAAAAAATCTTGGATTAGAAGCCCAGAACTGTAGCTTCCTGAGGTCATGGGTGTCATCCTCCCTCATCTTGTCTACCACATTAGGAAAGAGTGTGTGTGTGTGTGTGTGTATATATATATGTTAGGTGGCCTTTCTAAACACTGCATGGTTACTCCTGGCATCCAGAAGACCCCCCTGTTGTCCAGACTGAGGTCTGAACCAGCCAATCATAGAGGCAGAAAAAGGATGTTTAAATTGGCAGAGAGGACAGGAAGTTGCTCTCTTTCCTTAGAACTACAGACTGGAGAGGGCAAATGCTCTGGCTCAGGGCTAGCTTAGCCAGCTCAGGGAGGAGGCAGTTAAAAGAGCTAGCTGGCCACACATAGCTTGTGCTTCTTTCTGTCTTTGGCCTGCTTTTTGCTATTTAATGAATAATTATAAAACTAATATACAGTCTCCAGAGAATTTTAATCATAATAACTCTCTATATATCTTGTTTGAGGCAGAGAGGTGGCTGTAGCTTGAATAAAGAAGATCTAAGTTTAAATCCAACCTCAGACATTAGCTATGTGCCCCTGGACAAGTCACTTAAACTTGTTTGCCTCAGTTTCCTCATCTATAAAATGAGCTGGAGAAGGAAATGGCAAACCACTCTGCCAAGAAAACCTCAAATAGAGTCACAAAGAGTCAGACACAACTGAAATGACTGAATAACAACGTATCTTATGTGTACAGAGGAGTGTTAAAACATTGTCTCCCTCATTCAATGCTTAAGACAATGGCAGGCACACAGGAGATGTTCAATGAATGTTTGTTGGTCAGTCTTGACTCAGTTTACCCACTGGACTCTGTAGCTTTACAAAAGGAAAAACAAAAAAATCATTGGGTTTCAGACCTCTCTAATTCTAGGAGATTTTTTTAGCAAAATGAACATGAGATTTTCTGCTTTTCCAAATCTTTCATCAAAACTTTGAAGGTAGCTAAGTAGGATGGTGGATAAAGCACAAGAACTGGTGTTAAAAGGTCCTGGATTCAAATCTAGTCTCAGACACTTCCTAGCTGTGTGACTCTGGGAAAATCACTTAACCTCAATAGTCTAATCTTTGCCATACTTCTGGCTTAAAATAGATACTAAGACAGAAGGTAAAGGTTTAAGGGGGATGGGGGAAACCGTTCACTTATGGCACAATCTTATCTAGCTGAACATGTGGGCCAACAGGACAGAAAAAAACTAAAGGCAATTTCACTATTTTCTAGGGCTTCCCATATATTCATCTTTTGCTCATTTTGAAGCAATAAAATGTACTGTTGTTTTTCTTTATGCTAAGGATAAGAACAAGGATGTGTGATTACATACTTTAGAGTAATGGAGATTTGTATAAGATGACTCCATCCTATACAAATTATTGACAGAAGGTTCATTAATGACAGAAGGTTCATTCTCACCCAGAGAATGACTAATGATGACATGGGGTTGAGTAAGACGGTATCCACAGAGTCTGCATTATGTTCTGCTGTGTAGGAGAGAAACAGTATGGCTGCCTCTGACAACCTGGACCCATCACTTAACTTCTCAGTATCCCAGGCAACCGCTGAAAAGTGGAGGTTGAGTACTGCGTGTGAAGGGCATGTAGGTGGTATAGTGGATAGTGTGAGGTCTGGAGTCAAGAAGGCTCATCTTCCTGAGCTCAAATCTAGCCTTAGACACTTGTTACTTGTTAGCTAGGTGACCCTGGGCAAGTCACAACCTCATTTGCCTCAGTTTCTTTGTCTGTAAAATGAGATACAGATGGAAATGGCAAACCACTGAAATATCTTTACCAAGAAATCACCAAATGAGGTCATGAAGAGTTGGACATGACCAAAAAATGACTAAACTGCAAAACTCTGTGTTAGAAAAGAGTATGGTGCTGTCCATGGTGTGTTAAAGAAGCAGCCTTAAGTCATGGAGTCCTAGGTTAAGTGACTTGCCCAAGATCACACAGACTTATGTACCTGTAACACATAGTCTGTTTATCTTTGGGAAAGTCTCTTAACTTCTCAGTGCCCCAGACAACTCTCTTAGACTTAAGTGGTCCACCAGATACCAGTGCAATTCCTAGCTGTATGACCCTGGGCAAATCACTTACCCTCAATTGTCTAAACTTTGCCACTCTCCTGGCCTAGAACTGATACTAAGACAGAAGGTAAGGGTTTAAAAAAACCAAAACTTCACCTATGGCACAGTCTTATCCAGCTGAACATTTAGACAAACAGGAGAGAAAAAAAGATGAAAGCCAATTTCTCTGGTAGAAAAAATTGCATTGGAGGGAGGAGTTACTATCCTGAGAGCTCTCCATACTAATGGAACTGTAGATTTGGTCCAAAAAAATTTGTATGTAAGTATAATGCAGGCATGTATGTAACTAGACCCCAGAGCACGGCTGCATAGGCTTACAAGAAAAATTGTGTCCCAACAGTCTCTGCAGCTATATTCAGGAATCTGCTCACACATTTGTGTGTCTGTGCTTCTGTGTCAGTGTCTGTCTGTATGTGTCTGTCTGTGTCTGTGTATGTGTGTATGTGGGTGTATCTGTGTGTGGTTTTGTGGCTTTCTGTGTGTGTGTCTGTGTGTGTCTTCATGGCTCTGTGTGTGTCTGTGTGTGTGTGTCTGTGTATGTGAGTGTGTCTGTGTGTGTGTCTGTGTGTGTCTATGGGTGTGTCTTTGTGGCTCAGTGTGTGTGTCCATGTTTGTGTGTGTGTGTCTATGCATGTGAGTGTGTCTGTGTCTGTGTGTCTTTGTGGCTCTGTGTGTGTGTCCATGTTTGTGTGTCCGTGTCTGTGTGTGTGTGTGTCTATGTATTTCTGTGTCTGTGTCTGTATCTGTGAATAGATTTGGATTTGCACTGGATTTGGGAGAGGATCTGATGTTTTACATCACTTATGCTAATACTTCTCTTCTTTACTAAAGATATATATCAGAGCCAGATTATTAGCAATAACCTCAGAAACAACATAAAAAACTAAGATGCTAAACTCTCAAGAGCTTCTTGGCTATAGAGAAAAGAATAGAAAAATCCTGTAAGTAGTCAGACATCTAGCCACCTGGAGGTCCTGAGTCTTTGAGGAGAACAGCCCTCCTCCCCCTCGCCACTCCCATATCATCAGGGTACACTCAACTTGAAAAGAAGCATTACAAAGATTCTTTTACTCAAGCCTCGTAAGCAAGGAGGCATTTGAGGAAGAGAAAAGAGATGTTGAGTTTTATCAAATTTTATACAATTTTCATGTTCTATTCTATACCCTTCACTGACACCCTCTAGTACAATAGCCCTTGACCCTACAGTCATTGTCAGATTGTGGATGGATTTATCATCTAGACACAAAGACACATTGACCAAAGTCCCCTTAAATCATGTCCATGTATAAAGTCCCATTCATTCTTGGAGGTTTGAAAGCAATAAACATGTGTTCACCAGGACAGAAAATCTGGGATTTGCTGCCCAATATAAATACTATGGCCAGCTTAAACTATATCTGTTTGCATGATTTCAAGAATATAGCATCATTGATCAACTGTAAATGACCTAACTATTATCAACAAGGCAGGAAACCAGGACAAGTCCAAGAAATTCATGAGAAAAAAAAAGATATCCACTGCCACAGAAGGAACAGACAGCTGGCCAAATGCAAATTGAAACATAGCATTCTTTACTTTATTTCCTCCATTAATTTTTCTCAAGTGTAAGCAATAGGTGTCTTCTTTCAACAACATGATAAACGTGGAAATATGCCTTATGTGATAATATATGTATAACCTCTATCATATCACTTGTCTTCTTGGGATGGGGAAAGAGTAAGAGGGAAAGAGAGATATGGATTGCCAAATATCAGAAAACAAATATTAAAACATTGCACTGACATGTAACCTGGAAAAAATAAAAATATTACTTAAAAAAAAAGAATATAGCATCATCCTGAACATCTCCTGACTTTGTGTATATCAAGGACTATCTTCCCCACTAAGGGACATTTTCCCCACTTAAGGCCTGTTTCCACCCTAAATGCTAAGGTAAATAAATATTTCCTTATCTCACTGAAATCAGTGGTTGGTGAGATAAGGCCAAGAACATTAATGAGAAATGACAAACACTTTTCCATGGAATACTAATAATAGATACCGAATTTTTGCAGTTACCCACCCCACTAGAAGATACATGGCGGATCCCTTTCTTTGAACCCCATCCTCTTTCCCCACCAATTCATCTGTAGTTCTCACCTTTGCATCAGGCTAAAAACTGAAATTCTTCAAACTGAAGTTTCTTCAACCTGTTTACTCTTGAAATCCCCTCTGCCTCCCTCTATGACTCACCTTGGGATACACCTCTAAGACCAGCAGGAACAAGTCAAGATGTGCTTGGAGTAATAAGGTAGCAAGAGTTAAAGAAAGTCTAGTGAGAAGCTCTCCCACCCTGCTTCCAGTCAGGCTATATCTTGTTGAAGATTAAATCTATATACCACCCTTTCCTTTGGGGACTGGAACCAGAGCCACATTCAGTGCTCAAAAAACACATAAAGACAACACAATTTACAGCAAACCCTGAGGGGGCAGGGGGAGAGGGGAGGAATGTAATTAAGGATACCTTTGATTGTTACAACACCTTTCTTCCAAAGAATTCAAGTGGTTTTGTTATATAGGATCAACTCCTTTGTCCAAATGCATATTATAAAGTAAATGGGTTATTCCCAACGTTCCTAGTCCTAGGAAAATTCATAGACATGAAGACATTTTGATACTATCTACCTTAAAAAAAAATCCTTGCCTTCTTTCTTAGAAACTACTGCATATTGGTTTCAAGGCAGAAGAGTAGTAAGAGCTAGGCAATGGAGGTGAAGTGACTTGTCTAAGGTCACATAGCTAAGAAGTGTTTGAATCCAAATTTGAACTCAGGACCTCCTATCTCCAGGTCTGGCTCTCTATCCACCAACACATTTAGCTGTCCCTTTCTATCTACCTTTTTTCCCAAGCCTTATAAAAGCCTATTTTTTTTAATCAAGAAAAACAGAAAAACCATAGGAAGGAACTTAGGGATCATGAGGTCCAATTTCCTGATTTTACAAAAAAAGGAAACTGAAGCTGAAATTAAATGACTGCCCCAGGGTCACCCAAGGAGTAAAGGCCTGAGGCAGGATGTGAACTCAGGTCTAAATGATTCCAAATTCAGCTCTCAAAATAGAGCAGAATTGCCCTTCAGAAACCTAATATCTAATTCTCTGTCAGCTCTTAGCTTAGTACCCAATACAAAATAGTTGCTTAATACATGCATATTGACTGAATGATCTTTTACCAGCAATGATCTGATGCTTTGATTTATAGAAAAACAACTGCATTTGCCAAATCCTTCATCTGAGTGCACACCTATGTTCAGTGGGATACAAAAATAGACTTGCTTCTTCCTTGAAATCCTCTCTAAGGGTTCTAATCTATGGTGAGCTTTCCATGCCTAAAATACTTTAATAAAGATCACAATATGCTCTTTATTACATATGACCTTATGTTATTATCTACTTATTTCATATATAACCTGAGTTTCAAACCAAGTCTGGAGCCTTTTGCATGAGACCCTCCTAAATGGTATAGATAAGGCTGACCATAATACTGTATGCCTACTTAAGGGGCACTAATGTCTGCAATATAGTCTTTAGAGGCAACTAGTGGAACAGTGGTTTAAGAGCTTGGAATGGAAGCAAGAATACCTGAATTCAAATTCAACCTTGGACAGGTACTAGCTGTGTGAACTTGGGCAAGTCACATAATTGCTGTTTGGTTAATTTCCTCAACCATAAAATGAGGGTAATAAAAATTCCCACCTCCTCAGGTTGTTGTAAGGATCAACTGAGATAATATTTATAAAAATCACTTAATATAGCACCTAGGAATATAGTAGTTGTCATCTTGATTTTTATTCCTTCTTTTTCTTCCCTGGAGCTAGCCTCAAAGACAGAGAGAACCATGAGTATCTCTATTCAGAAAGAATGAAGAATGTTATTCCTCTTCAAAGTTCTCACACCAACTCTGTCCCTCCAAGAAGCACACAGCAGTCACATCAGCATTCTTTACACCAGTGAGGAGAGTCTAATGCAAAATTCTCATGGAAATCAGGGTGATGTCAACATGGAATCTAGAAATCCCAAACTTGTAGCCTAGTAAGATCTGATGAACCCCAAGTTTGGGGACTAGCTTGTAGGTTAGAGACCCCAAAGTTTGTACTTGTTCCCTGTTCTCGTGAAAATCCACCCCAAAGGGAATCTCAGTCTAGCAGTCTCAGGCTGAATAATGGACCCTAAGGTAAATGACAGTCCCAGTTAGGTAGGACTAAGCATAAGCTGAATGCCTCTTTTTGCCTACAGAAGCTTCTCCCACTATTCCACCGTCCCCTTTGAGGCTCAAACTCAGGACCTTCAGCTTATGAGACTGATGTACTGCCTAGTGTGCTAAGAAGGCACTCAGCTTATGCTTAGTCCCACCTAACTGGGATTGTCATTTACCCTAGGGTCCATTATTCAGTCTGAGACTGCTAGACTGAGATTCCCTTCAGGATGGATTTTCACGAGAACAAGGAATAAGTACAAACTTTGGGGTCTCCAACCTAGCAAGCTAGTCCCAAAACTTGGGGTTCATCAGATCTTACTAGGCTACAAGTTTGGGGTTTTCAGATTCCATGTTGACAGTGACCTCTATATCTTCCACAAAAGTCCTCTTGGGAGACCTCATTATAATATAAAAGATGCCCCACTCCTTAGGTGAGGTTATTAGAGCTATAAAGCTGAAAGGGCTCTGAGAACCAGTTTTCAATCATGGTGAACTTCATGGCTATTGTTGGAGATCCAGCTTCCCCATGATCAGAGAGGCTTTTGACCAGGGCATTGTATGGTGGTGACTTTTTCAGTCACAGCAGCTTATGGAGACCACCTACTATGGCATAGGAGAATTATGAGCTACATTGGTAGAGAGAATGTCTAAACCAATGAGATCATGGCTTCTTATAGTGTGTATGTAAGTTATACCTCTGCAATTAATCTCCCTCAACACTAGTGATATGTCTTTAACTTATTTTATGTATATGCTGTTTACTATTTGCTTTATGAATAGTAAAAGTTCTTGAAGAATACTGTTTCATTCATTTATTTATTTATTATCAGTTATCACAATGCTGGGCACACAGTGGATGTTTATTATAGAACCATAGGCTGTTGGAAATGGAAGGGGTCTTAGCAGTCCTTTTGTCTAAATCCTTCATTTTATTTTATTTTATTTTATTTTATTTTTATTTGATGATTTTATTGATGATGATACTGAGATCCACAAAAGTGATTTGTCTGTACTCATGCAGTATGATGTACTAACAAAGTCAAGAGAAACCTTTTGTTCTCACTTCCAGTCCAATGTTCTTTTCCCTACATTGCTCTAGCTCTCCTACACATGGCTAATGATCTAAAAGTAACATTGACCCTTTTCTCTGAGAGATTACTCATCAAGGTGATAGACAAAGCCACAATAGGTAATGAACATTACATTTTTTTCCTTGGTTTCATTGAAAACAAAGAGGCTATTTTGACAAATGAGATTATTGTCAGTCACTCTAGAGCTCACTGCCAATAATGAACAATAATCCCCTAGTAAGAGATAGCATGGGGTTATAGGTAGAAAGTCAGGGTCTCAGAGTCACAAAGACCTAAGTCAAAGTCTCATCATTGACACATACTAGTTATATGAGCTGGGAAAAGGCACCAACCCACTTAAGCAAGTAATCTGTATTAATGGAAGGAATTTCCTCATTCAGAATTAGGAAGGAAGGAAAAAAGGAAGGGAGGAAGGAAGGAAGGAAGGAAGGAAGGAAGGAAGGAAGGAAGGAAGGA
>NW_025386036.1:0-4269 GCF_016433145.1 Gracilinanus agilis
ATATATTTAAAATGTGGTCTCCAGGAATCAACAATTCAGATTGATTCTATAATTAATTAAAATAGACCAAAGTCAGGATCAGGTTTAAGGTAGTTTATTTATAATTAGGAAGGTAAAAGGTAGGTAAATAGAGAGAGGGAGAGGCCACTCCAGGCCTGGAAAGGCCTGGATGGAGAGAGAGGGTTAAAATACTAATTAAACTAGATTACAAGCCACAAGACCTTAGAAATCAAAGAGGCTATAAGCGTACTTAAGGCAGAGTTTGGAAATGCCAAGGTAGCCCAAGGAAGTCAGCCTAACTTACCCACGTGACAATTCAGAGTAGAAACATTCTGAGGTCTCAGTCAAGCACTTTCAGCCCCAAGTCCAAAGCTGAAACTTCCCTTACCAGCTTGTAACCTTCATATTTATAGAGATACTGACCCTAATCATTTGCTGTGGGCCCACCTAAAATTCAAGTGGACCAATGGCAGCCTCTACACTGATTTGGACTGCCCAAAGGGCAGTCCCTTGTTCTTGATTTGATCTTAATGTCACATGTGATTAATTATCTCCCCTCCCCAACTAAGGGAGGTGGGGATGATATAATCTAGAAGCCTAGTGTAATTAGATTTTTGACTATGAACGGGCTAGAGTAAATTTCATTTACACAGATGGTGGCAGCCAATTTGCATAGGAGATCTCCTCCCACGAGGTTTGAAGGACATGATGGCATCAATAAGAAGGTGTGTTCAAGAATTAGAGGTCCAAATTATAGCATTTTAACTTTTAGCTTCAGGACTTGTTGTGATACCCCAGAAGCTTCTCTTAATCTTTTTTTAAACATTTATTAATATTCCTTTTTAACATGGTTACATGATTCAAGCTCCTACTTTCCCCTTTACGCCCTGCACTCCCCCTACCCATGGACAATGCACATTTCCACAGGTTTTATCATGTGTCATTGATCAAGACCTAGTTCCAAATTGTTGTTAGTTGCATTGGTGTCATTGTTTAGAGTCTACATCCCCAATCATGTCCACCTCAACCCATGCGTTCAAGCAGTTGTTTTTCTTATATGTTTCCTCTCCTGCAGTCCTTCCTCTAAATGTGGGTAGCGTTCTTTACCATAAATCCCTCAGAGCTGTCCTGTGTCATTGCGTTGCTGCTTGTGGAGAAGTCCATTGCTTTTGATTTTACCATAGTATATCAGTCTCTGTGTACAATGTTCTTCTGGCTCTGCTCCTTTTGCTCTGCATCAGTTCCTGGAGGTCTTTCGAGTTCACCTGGAATTCCTCTAGTTTATTATTCCTTTTTGCACAATAGTATTCCATCACCAGCATATACCACAATTTGTTCAGCCATTCCCCAATTGAAGGACATACACTCTTTCCCAGTTCTTTGCCACCACAAAAAGCGCAGCTATAAATATTTTCGAACAAGTCTGTTTAACTATGATCTCTTTGGGGTACAAACCCAACAATGGTATGGCTGGATCAAAGGGCAGGCATTTTTTTATAGCCCTTGGAGCATAGTTCCAAATTGCCAGCCAGAATGGTTGGATCAGTTTACAACTCTACCAGCAATGCATTAATATCCCAATTTTGCCACATCCCCTCCAGCATTCATTGCTCTCCCCTTCTTTCATTTTAGCCAATCTGCTAGGTGTGAGGTGATACCTCAGAGTTGTTTTGATTTGCATTTCTCTAATTATTAGAGATTTAGAACACTTTCTCATGTGCTATTGATACTTTTGATTTCTTTACCTAAAAATTGCCTATTCATGTCTCTTGCCCATTTATCAATTGGGGAATTGCTTAACTTTTCATAAAATTGATTTAACTCCTTGTATATTTGAGTAATTAGACCCCTGTCACAGTTTTGATTTTTTTCTCAATTTGTTGTTTCCCTTCTGATTTTGATTGCATTGTTTTTGTTTGTACAAAAGCTTTATAGTTTAATATAATCAAAACCATTTAATTTACATTTTGTAATTTTCTCTAACTCTTGCTCTGTTTTAAAATCTTTTTTATCCCAGAGATCTAACAAGTATACTATTCTGTGTTCACTTAACTTATTTATTGTTTCCCTCTTTATATTCAAGTCATTCACCCATTCTGAATTTCTCTTGGTGTAGGGTTTGAGATGTTGATCTAAACCTAATCTCTCCCATATTGTTTTCCAAATTTCCAGCAGTTTTTGTCAAATAGTGGATTCATGCCCAAAAAGTTGGGCTCTTTGGGTTTATCATACACTATCTTGCTGAGGACATTTACCCCAAGTCTTTTCCACTGATCCTCCCTTCTGTCTCTTAGCCAGTACCATATTGTTTTAATGACTGCTGCTTTATAGTATAGTTTAATATCTGGTACTGCTAGGCCCCCTTCCTTCACATTTTTTTCATTATTTCCCTAGATATTCTTGACCTTTAGAGTGATAGCTTAGTCTCCTCCTTGCCTATTTTGATACCTTCAATTTTTTTTCTTCTCTAATTGCAACTGCTTGTGTTTCTAGTACTATGTTGAATAATAGAGGTGATAATGGGTATCCTTGTTTTACTCCTGATCTTATTGGGAAGGCTTCTAATTAATCCTCATTGCATATTATGTTTGTTGATGGTTTTAGGTATATACTGTTTATTATTTTTAGGAAAGGTCCTTCTATTCCTATACTTTTCAGTGTTTTCAATAGGAATGGATGCTGTATTTTGTCAAAGGCTTTTTCAGCATCTATTGAGATAATCATGTGATTTTTGTTTGTTAGACTGTTGATATGGTCAATTATGTGGATGGTTCTCCTAATGTTGAACCAACCTTGCATTCTTGGTATAAATCCCACCTGATCATGGTGGATGATATTCTTAATTACTTGCTGGAGTCTCTTTGCTAGTATTCTATTTAAGATTTTTGCATCTATGCTCATTAGGGAGATTGGTCTGTAGTTTTCTTTCTCTGTTTTTGATCTCCCTGGCTTTGGAATCAGTACCATATTTGTGTCATAAAAGGAATTTGGTAGGACTCCTTCTTTGCTTATCATGTCAAATAATTTGTATAGTATTGGGATTATTTGCTCCTTGAATATCTGATAGAATTCACTTCTGAATCCATCAGGCCCTGAAGATTTTTTCTTAGGGAGTTCTTTGATGGCTTGTTCAATTTCTTTTTCTGATATGGGATTATTTAGGTATTCTATTTCTTCTTCTGTTAATCTAGGCAGTTTGTATTTTTGTAAGTATTCGTCCATATCTCCTAAATTGTTTTATTTATTGCCATATAATTGGGCAAAATAGTTTTTAATGATTGCCTTAATTTCCCCTTCATTAGAGGTGAGGTCTCCCTTTTCATCTTCGATACTGTCAATTTGGTTTTCTTCTTTACTTTATTTTATTAGATTGACCAGTACTTTGTCTATTTTATCTGTTTTTTCAAAGTACCAGCTTCTACTCTTATTTATTAATTCGATTAATTCTTTTTCTTTGATTTTATTAATTTCTCCCTTGGTTGTTAGTATTTCTAATTTAGTTTTCATCTGGGGATTTTTAATTTGCTCGCTTTCTAATTTTTTGAGTTGCATGCCCAATTCACTGATCTCTGCCCTCCTTAATTTGTTAATATATGCAATCAAGGATATAAATTTCCCCTTGAGTACTGCCTTGGCCGCATCCCACAGAGTTTGGTAGGATGTCTCATCATTGTTATTTTCTTCAATGAAATTGTTGATTGTTTCTATGATTCCTTCTTTGACAAATTGGTTTTGGACAATCATATTATTTAATTTCCAAGTAGTTTTTGTTTTTCCTGTCCAGGTGCCCTTACTAATTATTATTTTTATTGCATTATGATCTGAGAAGGTTACATTTATTATTTCTGCTCTTTTACATTTGTTTGCAATGATACTATGCCCTATAGCATGGTCAATTTTTGTGAATGTGCCATGTGCAGCTGAAAAGGTGTTTTCCTTTTTGTCCCTATTTATTTTTCTCCCCATATCAATTAAATCTAATTTTTCTAGGACTTCATTCACCTCTCTTACCTCTTTCTTATTTATTTTTTGGTTTGATTTATCTAGATCTGACAGAGGAATATTTAGATCTTCTACTAGTATGGTTTTACTATCTATTTCCTTCTTGAGCTCTGCCAGTTTCTCCTTTATGAATTTGGATGCTATGCCACTTGGTGCATACATATTGAGTAGTGTTATTTCCTCATTGTTTATACTGCCTTTAATAAGGATGTAATGACCTTCCCTGTCTTTTTTAATCATATCTATTTTTACTTTGGCTTTGTCAGA
>NW_025386037.1:0-1889 GCF_016433145.1 Gracilinanus agilis
AACACAGACCCTGAGCTCAGGTGCAGACATGGATCCTGAGAGCAGGCACATACTTGGATTCTGAGTGCAGGCACGGGCCTTGAGTAGGGACCCAGTGCAGAGGGGGTAATAGACTGTGGAAGCAGCATTCTGAGACTGTTAAAGGAGCTTCAGGCAGAAGAACAAGCAAGGGGGCCACTAGGAGGCTTGACCATGAGAACAACTAGACCTGAGACCTCATTAACCTAAAGAGCACAGACAGACCCTAGGTGTGAGGATAAAGCTGAGAGGGCATGCAGCTTACAATGGCAAGCCAGATTCAGGATCCCCAGAAGAAAAAAATGAAGAAGAAACCTTTTAACACTCGACAACTTTTACACAGAAAAAATCCAGAAAACAGAGGAAACAGCAGAGGAGAACAAACAAGTAACCATATCCAAAACTTCCCAAAAAATGAAAATGGGTCACAAGATCTTGAAGACTTCAAATCTGAAATTATGAGAAAGATGGAAGAAATCTGTCAAGAAAATAATAGTTTAAAAGACAGAAATTCACAATTGGAAAGTGAGGCAAATAAATCGAAGACTAGAAATAACCAGATTGAAAAGGAAAACCAGTCTCTAAAGGCTAGAATTGGGCAATTAGAAAAAGATGCCTCCCCAAAAAGAGAATTGATAAACAAATTGGAGACCAAAATCAAATAGCAGGAAAAGAGGATAGACAAAATCAAAAGCTTATAGCAGAAAACTAGTCTCTAAAGACAAGAATTGGGCAAATAGGAGCCAATGATCTCTCAAGACAGAAAGAACAAATAAAACAAAGTCAAAAGACTGATAAAATAAAAGGAAACATAAAATATCTCAATGAGAAATTGACAGATCGAGAAAACAGGTCTAGAAGAGACAATTTGAGAATCCTTGATCTTCCTGAAAAAGCAGAAATTAATAGAAATTTGGACTCCATACTAAAAGAAATTATTCAGCAAAACTGCCCTGAAGTTTTACAATAAGAGGGCAATATAGACATTGAAAGGATCCATAGATCACCCTCTATACTAGACCCTGAAATTTTAATCCCCAGGAATATAATAACCAAATTCAAGAGCTTCCAAGTAAAAGAAAAAATTTTTAAGAAGCCAGAAAGAGACAACTCAGATATCAAGGAGCAACAATCAGGATCACACAGGATCTGGCAACCTCCACACTAAAAGACTGTAAGGCTTGGAATATGATATTCAGAAAGGCAAAGCAAACTAGGTCTACAAGCAAGGATCACCTACCCATCAAAACTGACTATATACTTCCAGGGGAAAGTTTAGGCATTCAACAAAATAGAAGATTTCCAAGGATTTGCACAGAAAAGACCAGGACTAAATGAAAAGTTTGATATCCAAACACAAAAATCAAAAGAAACATGAAAAGGTAAATAAGAAACAAAAGGGAAAGTAAGAAAACTCATATTTATTTTAAAATGTGCCCCTTGAAGGGCTTCAATAAGTTCTAATCATTTGTATTCTTATTTGGAGAAATGTTAAGTATAATTCTCTGTAGTTAACTCTAGTCACTATTATAGTATTCACTATTATAGTAATTAGAAGAATTATTCATAGGAAGAGGTTGGAATACTAAATGGTCTAAGAGGATATGGGGGTGGGTGGAAAAGAGGGGGGTGAATAATAGAAGACACCAAGAGAAACTTGAATGAATAAGAAAAATAGGATATTCTATTAAACACACAGAGGGCATGGGAAGGGGGAAGGGATGAATACTATTATAAGAAGGAGAGGATGAGAGCATTAAGAGGTAATATTTAAACCTTACTCTCAGTGTAATTAAACCTGAGAGGGAAGAATAGCAATATTCATAGGATATAAAACTCTATCTAACCCTACTGAGAAAGTCAGAAGGGAT
>NW_025386038.1:0-3898 GCF_016433145.1 Gracilinanus agilis
AGAGAGAGAGAGAGAGAGAGAGAGAGAAAGAGAGAGACAGAGAGAGACAGAGAGAGACAGAGAGAGAGACAGAGAGAGAGAGAGAGAGAGAGAGAGAGAGAGAGAGAGAGAGAGAGAGAGAGAGAGAGAGAGAGAGAGAGATCTTCCAGCTCACACTTCAGGACTCATTACCTCACTTACTTTATCATCACTGCAAGAAGATAGCAACTGAAAATGGAGATAAAGACTATGTAACTGTTCACTCAAACTTTCTCTTCTCTTTCCTTCTCTTATAATTATTATACAATAATTCCATTTCTTTTGTAAGAAAGTATCAGGTTAGAAAGACTCTGAGGAGAGTGGCTATTTGTAAGATGTAACTAGAGTAAGGGTTCTGCTGTACTAGATAAGGACACATTTGAGGGTTTCCTAAAGATTTTTATTCCTCTCAAGAGATTTGTATTGACCTCCTCCATACTTAAACCCAAAAATTTCTGGCTCAGGTTAAAGGAGTCACACACTGTTTCTAGACAGGCTGGGTGAATGTGGCCTTTTCTTATTAGCCCAGCACTGCCCAACCATTCAAGCAGTGGAGGAGAGAGGAATAGTTAAGAAGAATTTTCTTTCTCTCCCATTAGTTTACAAACGGGAGCATTTTAACAAAATGTCTCTGCCTGCCAACATGTTGTCTACAGAGTTGGCTCCTTTCCACCTACCTAGTTACGGAACAGACCAACCCTGAGCTGCTATCTGAAGTGCATATCATCAGTGCAGTGACTAATCATGATGTAGTTTTCATCTTTCTGACCCTGGTGCTTTATGATGACTGGTCTGGGAATTTGAATTCCCAGCTGGAGGCTGAAAACCTACAAAGAGTCTGTGGTGAATTCTGCACATCTTAAAAGCTTTAGTTTGAAGCCTAGACAGAGACACAGAAGGAACAGGGTGCCCTGAGGCTCTGTAAAGTAATTGTTTTGCACTGGTTAAAACCAAGCACCTTCTGACTAATCATGGACAGGTATGACAGATAGAAGCCAAGGAAAGATTATGTCTACTTCTTCTTGCTTTTCCAAAATGATTATGAGTCATTGTCTTCTCCTAAGTGTCCAAAGATGGACTGAAGATATCACTGAAGAAAACTTGGCAATAGAATATGAAGATAAATTTGCATACCACATTTGTCTCTGTAAATCCACTGTTATTCTAATTTGTTCTGGTTAATTTAACTCTAGTTACAGCCTGGTGAGCCATTAATTCCTACTTTCTTATCCAAGCTAAAAACCATACTTCTTCAGGGTGACTTGCAGTTCAAGAAAGCAGTTGTATCTTGAAGGTAGCTTCACACAAAAGGTACTTTACCAAAACAAAGCATCCTATCACTTCCTTCTGTGATCCCATATTTGAAGGCGAAACATTCCAGTCCCTCACTTCTGAGTGGGTGTAAATAGTTCTGGATTATGCCTTTATCACCCTTTTATTCCTATAAAAACTATGGCAGTGAGAAAAATGATACTAATGATACCCTCCATTAGTAGTTTTTATCATTAAAAAAGCTAGCTTCCTGATTTCTCATTAAGCTCAAAATAACTAATGGGATGAAGGCAACAAAACGATGGAGGACCTATTGCCATGCCTTTTGCTTCTCTATCACAGAATGGACCATCTTAATCATTTTTCTGTCTTTCTAAAATAACTATATGATTCACCCATTTTTAAAGTTAATCTTTAAGGGATTAAACACAATTCCCACTATCAATGGAGCCTGGAAACTTCTATAATTTTTCATCTTAGAGGCAGTTACCAAGAGCTATGGGGAGTGAAATGCCTTGGAAAGAATTACACAATCAATATTTGGGAGACTGAACAAGAAGCCAGATCTCCTGAAGTCTGTAGGCAATGCTTGAGTTGAACCTATACAAAGTCAACAAATGAGATAAGAACTTAGAAAAGTATTTAGTCAGTCAGTCAACAAATGTTGATTAATTAACCAATTATTATGTGCCAAACACTATACTAAGTCCTGGGGATCTAGAGAAAGATAAAATACAGTAGATAGATAGCCATTCCTGGAGACAGTAGGTCCTGAGTTCAAATCTAGTCGCAGACACTTCCTAGCTGTGTAGTAACCCTGGGCAAGTTACTTAACCCCAAACGCTAGATCTTACCACTCTTCTACATTGGAATTGATACCTTAGTATCGATTCTAAGACAGAAGGTAAGGGGAAGAAAGGAAGGAGGGAAAGAAGGAAGGAAAGGAGGGAGGGAGGGGCAAATAAATGAAGGAAGGAAGGAAGGAACAAGGGAATGAAGGAAAGAAGGAAAGGAGGGGCGAACAAATGAACGAACAAATGAATGAATGAGGGGATGAACAAACAAAGGAAGGAACAAAGGAAGGAAGAAGGCAATTTATGCTTTCAAGGAATTCATAATCCAATGGGTGAGATGTCAAAAATAACCACATACAAACAAGGAATACACAGGTTAAATAAGAAATAATAAATATAGGGAAGGCACTATAATTAAAGGGTATTAGAAAGGTTTTCTGTATAGAATGTGAAACGTGAAGGAAGGGTGCCAAATTATGAAGGGCTTTAAAAGTCAAACGGAAGATTTTATACTTTCTACTGGATGTGAGAAGAAGCTATTGGAGTTTAGAATGCATATGAATGGAGAAGAAGATATGGTTAGAGCTGGGATTTGGGAAGATTAATTTTACAGATAAGTGGAGAATGAATGCAGAGAGATTTATGGCATGGAGATCAACCAGTAAGCTTATACTAGCCCAGGCTTGAGGTAGTGAGGGCTTGTACCTCTGTGATAGCAGTGTTAGAGGAGAGAAGGGAGCATATATAAGAGATGTTGTGAAGGTCCTGAAAACAAGAGATTAGATATGAGGGAATAAGAGTAAAAAATCATGCCTGACATGTAGGTTGCAAGCCTGAGTATCTGGCAGGATGGTAGTACCCACAATAGTTATAAGGAAGAATGGAAGGGAGAAAATAGATTGGAGATGAGTATTGAATTAAATTTTGGACACATAAAATTCAAAATGTGCAATTGGCTGTTACAGATATGACTGGAGATCAATAGAGAGATTCAAGTAGATTTGAGAATCATGAGCATGAAGATGATAATAGAATCTATAGGAACTGATGAGAACAACAGGTGAAATAATGTAGAGAAAGAAGAGGAGGTGCCCACATTTAATGAGGGTGACCCAGATGGATACTTGTGTTGGTTTCCATTAGTGGCTTGCCTTAACATTGGGTCAATTATTTCAGTATTCAGAGTATCATATTTATAATCTGTGTAATTATAATGATGAGTGAGATTTCCATCTATCATATCTAGGTAGGGATTCTTAATATTTTTGTATCATAAGCCTCTTTGGCAGTCTGGGTGGGCCTCTTCTCAAAATATTGCTTTTAAATGCAGGAAAGAAAAATGTAAATTACAAAGGAAATCAAGGGTTAGTGAAAATAGAAATATAATTTTCCCCAAATACATGAACCCCCTGAAATCTATCTATGGAACTCAAATTGAGAACCCTAATCAAAAGAACATTTAAAAAATACTATTTATATATGTACACATATTTTATATGTGTCAGGCATGATTGAACAACTCAACAACATAAAATCTCTAGTAGAATTTGAGATTTTGATCAATTTCTAAGTAGATCTGTTTTATTTTCTACCTATGAGAAATCTGACCATTTTGGAAACCCAACATGAATTATATGAAACATTCTAAAGAAAGGAATTTGTACGAGGCCCTTCAGCAGTTAGTAGAGGCACTGGAATATTTCTTTTTTTTTTTTTTTAAACATTTATTAATATTCATTTTTAACATGGTTACATGATTCATGCTCCCCTTTCCCCTTCAACCCCCCCCGCGCCCCCCCCACCCTTGGCCGATG
>NW_025386039.1:0-2544 GCF_016433145.1 Gracilinanus agilis
GTGAACTCTGTAACAGTGTGAACTGAATTTTGCAAAGGAGAGCAGGCAGTTGGAGTTGAAGCTGGCTTCAGGAGGTTCCATTTGGGAGGGGCCAGTGAAGGAGGGAGTTTGGTGAAGTTTATGAAGATTCTAAACCACCAAAGGCCAACTGTCAAAAAACTTCTGAGAAGTCATTCAAGCTTTCAGGTGGGTTTGGGGTGGATGGTTGTGTGTGGCTGGGAGGATCTGGACAGGAATTTAACATCATCAATACTCACCCTAATATAAATCTAAATGAAAATTGAAGTATAATTTTTTTTCATTTTCTTTTGTTTTCTCTTTTTTGCTCTCTTAAGATATGGCTAATATGGAAATAGGTTTCATGTGATTTCCATCTATAAATGATGTCATTCTACTTGCCTTGCTGGGGGCTGGGGAGAGGGAAGAAAATCATTTGGAACTCAAAATTTTAAAAAAATGTTAAAAGAAATAAATAACCTATTTAAAAACAAAACTTATGAAGGAGAATGATAGATTATGAGTGATAGCAACTCTAGAAGATAAAAAAAATTTAGAGAAAGCTTTTCAGGATAGCTAGGAAATTTGTCTCAGGAGCATTTAAAGATAAAGCTGGAAGGAAAAGAGAAAATGACAAAAGTTAGAAAAAGATCTTGGGTTGAATAATAAACTGTTTTCCCTTTCAAGGAGAATAGGGGTATAATATGTAATATAAAAACAAAATAAATTTTATTTTTCAATAAAAAATCAATTCAATAAATAAAAATAGAAAGCATTATGAGATGTAAAATGGATAATTGCAAATACATTAAATTGAAACATTTTATAAAAATAAAACTAATAAGGCCAAAATTAGAAGGAAAACAATAAGTTGGGGGAGGGACTTATAAACAGTTTTTCTAATAGAAAAATATCTAGAATATATAGAGAACTTTGTCATATATGTATAAGAATATGAGCTATTCCCTATTGTATGGTCAAAAGATATGAATAGAGTTTTGGGGTGAAGAAATCAGTTATATATAAATATATGAAAAAGTACTCTAGATCATTATTGATTAGAGAAATGCAAATCAAGCAACTCTAAGATATCATCTCATACCTCTCAAATTGGCTAAAATGATAATAGAGCAGAACGACAAATGTGGAAAAATAGGGCCACTAATACATTGTTGATGGAACTGTGAACTGATCCAGCCATTTTGGAGAGCAATCTGGAATTATGCTCAAAGAGTTATAAAAACTGTGTGTACCTTTTGACCCAGCTATACAATGATTAGGAATATTTCTTAAAGTGATCAAGAAAAATGAAAAAAACTTATATGTTGTAAAATATTTGTAGAGCCTCTCTTTGTGGTGGCAAAGAACTATAAATTAAAGGAATGTCCATCAATTGAGGAATGACTAAACAAGTTGTGGCTTATGATTGTGATGGAATATCACTGTGCCATAAGAAATGACCAATAGATTAATTTTGGAAAAACATGGAAAGATCTACATGAAATTCCGAAGAGTGAAATGAGCATAACCAAGAGAACATTATCTACAACAGAAATATTATTTGAAGAATGATTTATGTATGTCTACCTCCAGAGAAAGAACTGATGAATAGAAATAAACTAGACATAATTTTATATATGCATATATCTTTTTGTCAAATGATGCCTCCTCTACTGGGGAAAGGGGAGGGAGGAAAGGAGGGAGTTAGCTGGGCATTTTAATGTAACAAACAAATAAGTGAATTATTTAAAAATCTATTCAAATAAACAAATACTGAGTACTTCCTATGTGCCTAACACTGCTAGGTGTTGTGAATTGGTGGGGTAGAAGATAAGACAGCCCCTGCTCTACAGGAGTTTACAACCTTCTTAGAGAGACTGACACATGTTTATAATTTCAATAGGCATAAAAGACAGACTCTTTGACTCAATAATTACACTATTGGGAATATACTCAGAAAGTACTATGAAAGGGAAAATAATCTTCAAAAATATTTTCTTAAAAATTCTTACCTTCCACCTTAGAATACTATTTATCTATTCCAAGGCAGAAGAGTAGTAAGAGCTAGGGAGCTAGGCAATGGGGGTCAAGTGACTTGCCCAGCCTCATACAGCTAGGAAGTATCTCTGAGGCTCAATGTGAAGTCTTGTACTTTCTAGCTGACATAACTTGGAGAGAGAGAGAGACAGAGAGAGATGTAAGGGTTTTTTGTTAGAATATATTAAAAGATAATTGAACAATTATCAATCCTCAATAAAGAATAATCTCAAGTCAAAATTTACTTATGAAAGTTTATTTATAATTGAGAAGAGAGAGAGGAAATAAGGAAATAAGAATCTAACACAGTAGGTAGATTACTACGATCCTCTAATTAATCCAGGTAGATCTAATTAACCCTCAGCCGAGAGTCAGAGGCCAGAGGCTTCCTTAAGAGAAGTTCAGGAAGATTCAGTCTTTAAACTCAGTGAAGATATTGAAAGCAGTCTCATCAAGGTCTTAGCATTCCAGCCAGCACTCCTCCACCAACCAGAAGAGCTCCCTCATCAG
>NW_025386040.1:0-2497 GCF_016433145.1 Gracilinanus agilis
TCCTTCCTTCCTTCCTTCCTTCCTTCCTTCCTTCCTTCCTTTTTATTTCTCATTCTTTCAGGAAAATTATGGAGTGAATAGGAAACTTAGGAAATGAGTAACAGTTGTTTATAGAGGTGACCCAGACTTGGTAAGATTGATTGTGAGGGAGGAGTTGAATGATTGGCTTGTAAATAAAAAAAGAGAAACTGAAGGAAAAGATCATCTCAAGCTAAGTTAACACCTGTAGAGTCAGATGAATTGTGAGTCTCCCTTGTTAAAGGAGCTTGATTTGAGTGGGTGTGAAGGAGAGGGTGAATCAGACATCTCAGCTCAAATGGAGTGATGAATAGAGGTGGGAGTTTATTAGAATGAAAACAAATTAGAGCTTAGTCTAATTTCCTGGGTGGAACAGAGGAAATACTAAGCTACTCTTAGTGTTTGCAGCTCCTTTTCTAGCTTAATGGAGGTAGAGGACCTAAGCAGTGAAATTTATAATTGATTAAGTGCTGGCAGCTCTTCTATTTGACACCAGGTATGCTCACTGGGGTAGCTCCTTTTGAATAAACTAACTTAGAATGTTTCATAATAGTCATGCTTTCTGTTACTTCACCCAGGATGTCCTCTGGCATTGCCACAGATGTCCACTGAAGCTGTGTAAACTTCAAACAGGAGAGAATTGTCTCTCCCTTCTTTTCTCTTAATCTTTTTTTTTTTTCTACCCAGGAGCTATATGGCAGTTAATGGAATCAGCAAGCATTTATTAATTATCTGAAATGTGCTGGGCCCTTAGGATATTAATACCAAATAACTCTCGAAGAGCTTATATTCTAAGAGGGAATATAATACACTTTGGGGAATGGTGGCTAAGGAAGAGTTCTTAGTTTAAGTGGTGATGGGGATTGTAAATGGAGCCATATCTTGAAACCTTTTTCAGCAGCAGCAGAATTATTGGTTTGATGATTATTCATAGAGCAAGATCAGAAGCTAGAAAGTGTGCCCACATAAGTATATGGCAGCAAAGTAGAATGCAAGGGGGCTTACCCTGTGTAGAAGTTGGTTTCCTGATGTGACTGAATGGAATGAGAGAGCAAGCTTAGCTCCAATTGATATATTTCCTATTAATCATGTGAAGAATCTGAGGCTTTGATGAGATCATGGAGCTACTAGTGTGCTATTGCTGCCTGCATGACTATGGGCAAATTAAAAAAAATGTATTTTTAGTTCCTAATTCTTTCCTTCCTTCTCCCCCTTCCTTACCCACTGAGAAGATAAGAAATACAATACTCATTATACATATGAAGTCATGGAAAACACTTTTACATTAGACATATGGGAGGGATGGTAGAAAAATTAAATAGTGGGAAGAAATCTTCTTAGTTTTCTTTTAGCACAAAGTATTCAGTTGCAATCATATACCACAAATTGTTCAGCCAATTCCCCAACTGATAAATCATCCCCTTAGTTCCTAATTCTTTGCGTAGGTGATTCTTTTAACATTTTTGGACCTCAGTTTTCTCATCATTAAAATTAAATTAGACTAGATGTTCCCTGAGGTCTCTTCTAGCCTTCAATCTATGGGCCTATTATTAGCCTTTGAAGTTTAAAATTTTTATGACATATTATCTCTGATACATCATGTTCTTTTTTTAAAAACATTTATTAATATTAATTTTTAACATGGTTACATGATTCATGCTCCTCCTTTCCCCTTCGCCCCCCGCACTGCCCCCACCCATGGCCGATGCACATTTCCACTAGTTTTGTCATGTGTCCTTGATCTAGACCTATTTCCAAATTGTTGGTAGTTGCATTGGTGTGGTAGTTTCGAGTCCACACCCTGAATCATGTCCACCCCAACCCATGCGTTTAAGTAGTTGTTTTTCTTATATGTTTCCTCTCCTGCAGTTCTTCCTCTGAATGTGGGTACCTTTCTTTACCATAAATCCCTCTGAATTGTCCTGGGTCACTGTATTGCTGCTGGTACAGAGGTCCATTACATTCGATTTTACCACAGTATATCAGTCTCTGTGTACAATGTTCTTCTGGCTCTGCTCCTTTTGCTCTGCATCTGTTCCTGGAGGTCTCTCCAGTTCGCCTGGAACTTCTCCAGTTTATTATTCCTTTTAGCACAATAGTATTCCATCACCAGCATATACCACAGTTTGTTCACCCATTTCCCAATTGAAGGACATACCCTCCTTTTCCAGTTTGATGCCACCACAAAAAGCACAGCTATAAATATTTTCGTACAAGTCTGTTTATCTATGATCTCTTTGGGGTACAAACCCAGCAATGGTATGGCTGGATGAAAGGGCAGGCATTCTTTTATAGCCCTTTGAGCATAGTTCCAAATTGCCAACCAGAATGGATCAATTTACAACTCCACCAGCAATGCATTAATATCCCAGTTTTGCAACATCCCCTCCAGCATTCATCACTCTCCCCTTCTTTCATTTTAGCCAATCTGCTAGGTGTGAGGTGATACCTCAGAGTTGTTTTGATTTGCATTTCTCTA
>NW_025386041.1:0-1406 GCF_016433145.1 Gracilinanus agilis
GAAGGAAGGAAGGGCGGAAGGAAGGGTAGAAGGGAGGAAGATAGTATGTTTTAATATGCATTCAGACTTCATCAGTTCTTTCTCTGGAGAGGATGTTCTTAAAACCTTCACCTTACATCTTAGAATCAACACTGTATATTGGTTCCAAGGAGTCATTAGGGCTAAGTAAGTGGGGTTAAGTCACCTGCTCAGGCTCACCCAGCTAGGAAGTGGCTGAGGCCAGATTTGAACCCAGAACCTCTGGTCTCCAGGCCTGGCTCTCAATCCACTGAGCCACCCAGCTGCCCCAGATAGCATTTTTAATCATAAGACCTTTGGGACTGATTTGTCTCTCACAGCTGATTATCATACATTATTGCTGTTACTGTGGACAATGATCTCCTGGCTCTGTTCGCTTCACAGAATTGAATTACTGAAACAAGATGCTGTGGCCTTCAGTGCCAGTGAATAGGAAGCAAGTAGCCGCCTCCTTCTCTCCTGCTAAGTCAAAGGGACCCAGAGTGGGGAAAGGCGAGCACAGGGAAGGGCCAGGCAGCAGGAGAGAAAAAAGCTAAGGAACAAAAGAGAATCTGCCTATAATGGAACAGAAATTCCTATAATGGGATAATAGAGTGTCGACAGACGTTCCCACTTTGCTCGAGGTTGATACCGTCACTACCCAAAGGTGAACTCTAATGCGATGTTTATCATTTTCCAAATACGAAGCATCTGTACTTACCGCCAAGTATTGAATGGGGACAGCCAGGTTGATCCAGGCCTCCATTTGGATAGAAATCAATATTTCCTAATGTTTCTTTGAAGCCCAGAGCTAAAACAAACGATCACAAAAATGCCCTGAGTTTCTAAGCTGCTTTTAACATGTTCAAGCTCTTAAGCCTGTTATTTTATCTTCAGAATAAAGAGCAGGCAGGAGAGTTATTAGAATGCAGATCTCTATTCAGGATCAGCTTCTCCTCTGGCCAATAACACAACTAAGGTTCAGAGATATTCAGTGACCTTCCCCAGCTCACGTACAGTTACTTGAAGAAGCAGACTTAGAAACGACCATCCCCCCACCCAAAGGTGAGCCATCTGTCTGAGAATCCTCCAACGCTTCATAAAACATTTGATTAAAAATAGGTCTATGCCTTAGGAATAAGGAGAGCTGCTGTTTCAGAATCCTTTCAGAAGACATGATTTATGATCCCAATCTTGACTTTGTACTCTCCCTCTCATTCTCTCCCTCCTCTCTCTCCCTCCCCCTCTCTGTCTCTCTCTCTTTCTCTCCTTCCTTCTCTCTGCCTTTTTGTCTCTCTCTCCCTCCCTCCTTCCTTTTCTTTCTCTGTCTCTTTCCCTTCCTCTCTCTCTCTCTCTCTCTTCTTCTCTTTCTTTCTCTCTCTCCTCTCTATCTATCTGTCTGTCTGTCT
>NW_025386042.1:0-1538 GCF_016433145.1 Gracilinanus agilis
CTAGGTATTAATTCCAAAGCAGAGGAGCAGTAAAGGCTAGATAATTGGGATTAAATGACTTGCTCAGAGTCACACAGCTAAGAAGTGTCTAACGCTGTTGGTTAGTTTTGTTCATTGTTTTTTGGTGTTTGTTTGTTTGTTTTGGGTGTTTTGGTTTTTTCCCAGACCACAGGTAGTAAAGTGGCTCAGCAAATACAGAATGGGCCTGGAGTCAGAACAGTCCTATCTCAGACACCTACTAGTTTCCTGATTCTGGGAAAGTCACTAAACCTTTGTTTGCCTCAGTTTCCTTATCTGTAAAATGGGGATAATAATAATGCTTCACTTCCAGAACTTACAAATGAGATAATATTTAATGCTGGGCACATAGTAGGTCCTGGATCAGTATTTCTCCCCATTCTTCTTTTTATTCTTTACTCCAAGGAATTTCTGGGGGGAGCAGGAGGAAGAAGGAAAGATATACCTGAATTATGTAAAAAGCAAAAGATAGCAATAAAAAATGTATTGAAGAAAATGAAAGAGCTGACAAGAAAGGTCAAGGAAAACAGAAACTGAAATGTGCCTCCCTCATCATGGCAAAGAAGCAGTGAACCACTAGGACAGAATACTATATATACTGTCAGGAGCAATAATTGTGTTACATAATTTTGCATACTTGTTTTTCTTTGTCACAAGGGATGATTCAAAATGACTGTGATAAGAAGATAAAAAGCATCAATAATATGATTTTTTAAAAGGTCTCTTAGGTTCCTTCCATTTATGACATTTGATGTCATTATTATTCACAATAATAATCATTCTGGGCAACACAGCTAAATGGCTAGCTCCATAAGATGTGCCCCCATTACAGCTATGAATAACAGCAGCTAAAATGCATATGGTGCCCATTTTTTAAACCTCACAACAACCCTAGTACTGTGGTTTTTCCTCATTTTAGAAAATGAGGAAATTGAGGCTCAGTTTCCTTGCCCAGAACCATTCAGCAAACAGAGGAAATCTGGAAACTCCAGAATTTCTTTTTTTTTTTTAATTTTGAAATATTTATTTAATTAATTACCTTAGAACATTTTTCCATGGTTACAGGATTCTCGTTCTATCCCTCCCCTCCCCCAACCCCTCCCATAGCCAATGTACAATTCCACTGAATTTTACATGCGTCATAGATCAAGACCTATTGCCATATTATTGATATTTGCACTAGAGTGATCAGTTAGTCTATATCCCCTGTCATATCCCCATCAACCCATGTGCTCAAGCAGTTGTTTTTCTTCTGTTTCTACTCCCACAGTTCTTTCTCTGGATGTGGATAGCGTTCTTTCTCTTAAGTCCCTCAGAGTTGTCCTGGATCATTGCATTGCTGCTGGTAGAGAAGTCCATTATGTTTGATTGTGCCACAGTGTATCCATCTCTGTATATAAGGTTCTCCTGGTTCTGCTCCTTTCACTCTGCATCAATTCCTGGAGGTCTTTCCAGTTCACATGGAATTCCTCCAGTTCATTATTCCCTTGAGCACAATAGTATTCCATCACCAACAGATA
>NW_025386043.1:0-2705 GCF_016433145.1 Gracilinanus agilis
CTGCAACTTTGCTAAAGTTGTTATTTCTACTAGCTTTTTAGTTGATTCTCTAGGATTTTTTAAGTAGACCATCATATCATCTGCAAAGAGTGATAGCTTAGTCTCCCCATTGCCTATTTTAATATCTTCAATTTCTTTTTCTTCTCTAATTGCTACTGCTAGTGTTTCTAATACAATGTTAAAAATAAAGGTGATAATGAGCATCCTTGTTTCATGCCTGGTCTTATTGGGAAGGCTTCTAATTTATCCCCAATACATATGATGTTTGTTTGTGGTTTTAGATATATACTGTTTACTATTTTTATGAAAGTTCCTTCTATTCCTATACTTTCTAATGTTTTCAAAAGGAATGAGTGTTGTATTTTGTCAAAGGCTTTTTCAGCATCTATTGAGATAATCATGTGATTTTTGTTTGTCAGTTTGTTGATATGATCAATTATGTGCATGGTTTTCCTATTGTTGAACCATCCTTGCATTCCTAGTATAAATCCCACCTGACCTCTTAATCACTTGCTGGAGTCTTTTTGCTAGTATTCTATTCTGTAGTTTCCTTTCTCTATTTTTGGTCTGCCTGGCTTTGGAATCAGTACCATATTTGTGTCATGAAACAAATTTGGTAGGACTCCTTCTATGCTTATTATGTCAAAAAATGTATAGTATTGGTATTAGTTGTTCTTTGAATGTTTGATAGAATTCATTTGTAAATCCATCAGGCAGTGGTGATTTTTTCTTAGTGAGTTCTTTGATGGCTTGTTCAATTTCTTTTTCTGATATTGGATTATTTAAGTATTCTATTTCATCTGCTGTTAATCTAGGCAATTTATATTTTTGTAAATATTCATCCATCTCACCTAGATTGCTATATTTGTTGCCATATAATTGGGCAAAATAGTTTTTAATGATTGCCTTGATTTTCTCTTCATTATTGGTGAGGTCTCCTTTTTCATCTTTGATACTGTTAATTTGGTTTTCTTCTTTCCTTTTTCTTATTAGATTGACCAGCTTCTAGTCTTATTTATTAATTCAATAGTGCTTTTACTTTTGATTTAATAATTTCTCCTTTGACTTTTGGTATTTCTAATTTAGTCTTCATCTGAGGATTTTTTATTTGTTCATTTTCTAGTTTTTTAAGTTGCATGCCCAATTCATTAATCTCTGTCCTCCCTAATTTGTCAATATATGCACTCAGTGATATAAATTTTCCCCTTAGAACTGCTTTGGCTACGTCCCATAGGTTTGGATAAGAAGTCTCATCATTGTCATTATCTTCAATGAAATTATTAATTGTTTCTATGATTTTTTTCTTTCACTAACTTATTTTGGAGAATCATATTGTTTAATGTGCAATTAGTTTTTGGTTTGCTTCTCCATGTATTCTTACTAATAACCATTTTATTGCATTATGATCTGACAAGGTTGCATTTATTATTTCTGCCTTTTTGCATTTGTTTGCCATGTTTCAATGTCCAAGTACATGGTCTATCTTTGTGAATGTTCCATGTGCTACTGAAAAGAAGGTGTATTCTTTTTTGTCCCTATTTATTTTCCTTCATGTATCTATTAACTCTAATTTTTCTAGGATTTCTTTCACCTCTCATCTCTTTCTTATTCATTTTTTATTTTGATTTATCTAGATCTGATAGTGGAAGGTTGAGGTTGCCCACTGTTGTGTGCAGATGCAAAGCATGGAATCCCTGCAAAGGTACAGGGATAGCCTCACCCAGAATTCCAGGGGACCCCTGACACATTTATCTGCTTCTCCAAACTATCTGTTATTATCATCATAACACCACTAATATAGTTTTGCTATCTATTTTGTCCTTGAGTTTCACTAGCTTCTCCTTTTGAAATTTGGATGCTATACCATTTGGTGTATACATGCTGAGTACTGATATTTCCTCATTATTTATACTTCCTTTTATTAGGATGTAGGTACCTTCCCTATCTCTTTTAACCATATCTATTTTTAATTTGGCTCTGTCAGAGATCATGATGGCAACCCCTGACTTTTTTTTCTCATTTGAAGCCCAATAGATTTTTCTCCATCCTTTCATTTTTACTTTATGTATGTCTCTGCCTGTCTCATGTGTGTTTCTTGTAGACAAGATATGGTAGGATTTTGGTTTCTAATCCACTCTGCTATTTGCTTCTGTTTTATGGGGAGTTCATCCCATTCACTTTCAGAGTTAAAGTTAACTGTGTATTTCCAGATATTTTGATTCTCTCTCCTTGTCCTGCCCTTTAATATTTCACTATTTTCTTCTACACCAGTGTTTTGTTTTTAATCAGTTCCGCTAATCCCCTCCCTTATTGTACTGTCCTTTCTTCCCTCTCCCATTTATCCCCTCTTATTCTACTTTAGGGTCTTTTTAAGCTACCCCACGCCCACCCTCTCTCTTTCTCATGTTGCTTCCCTCTCCACCAGTCTTTTTGTTACCCTTCTACTTCTCTATAGGGCACGAATCAATTCTCTGCCCCCAATGGATCTGATTGTTCTTCCCTCTTTAAGTTAATTTCAATGCACTTAAGTATTAAATATTTCCTTTCTCCAACCTCTTTACCCTTCAGTGTATTGTTATTCTTCTCTGGTCATCCCACGAGCTTCTTAATAGAATATAAATTATTCAATTTTGTTTGTTTTCCCAATTTTCTTAATATTATCTTCTTTTTACCCTTCTAGTTTTGTATATTATATATATATATAC
>NW_025386044.1:0-1239 GCF_016433145.1 Gracilinanus agilis
CTAAAGGGCTATAAAACTGTGCATATCCTTTGACTCAGCAATACCATCCCTAGGTCTGTGTCTCAAAGAGATCACAGAAAAGGGAAAAGGATCTATTTCTACAAAAATATTTATGGCAATTCTTTGTAATGGCAAAGGACTAAAAATTAAGGGGATCTCATTAATTCGGGACTAGTCAAACAAGTTGTGGTATATGATTATAATGAAATATTATTGTACTATAAGAAATGAAGAACAAGGTGCTTTCAGAAAAACCTGGGAAGATTTGTATGAACTGATGCAACGTGAAGTGAGCAGAATCAGAACAATGTACATGGTATCAACAATATTGTAAGCATGATCAGTTGTAAAAGATTTAGTTATGCTGATCAAGACAAAGATCCAAAACAACTCTGTATAAATGGAGATTTTGAACCCTTGGACTTCATCTCCCAGAAGTCCCTTAGTGTTTCCCAAAATTCCCTTTAATCTCTCCTGTGCCTTCACATTTTCGTGGCCATGGTATTGTTTTATGAGTTCTGTAGCTCCTCCTTCTTCCTCTCTTCTTCACAAGTGGGGCTGAAGTTAGTTTAGCACCTTTTCACTCTAGTTTTATGTTAGTTTATTATTAATAAAACTTTATAAAATAGAATGTTTAGTTCTTGTATATTAATTTTAATCTCTACAAGGTTCATGTCTTATTACTAATACATACTAGCCACGGGACTGTAGGCAAGTCACTTAAACAAGGTTAAAGACAATAAGTTATAGATTAATTGTTGTTCTGAATTGGCAGAGGGAATTTCTACATTGAGAGCTCTCCATAGCTATTAAATAATAAGTCTGGACTAAATGAAAGAGGCAGTAGGAGAACAGGAAGATGAGGGAGATTTGGGATGTATATCTTTTGGTAACTTTCAAGTTATGCTATGTCAAAAGTTGTTTATTCAATCATAGGTAATAATTATTTTGAAAGTTTTGGCAAAGAAAAATTCAGGCTATAAAAGATACTAGATTAGTCATTCAACTTCTGGCTCTGTTCATTAAATTGTCTGATGAAACTTGGGCAAGTCATTTCTGAGATTCAATTTTCTTATCTATAGCATGAAGAAGGTTGTTCTAAATGATTTATTAGAATTCTTTCAATATGTGTAGCAAAATGAGCTAGAAATGATGATTTAATCCTTCTGCTGCCATTGAATGTGTGACATTAGGCAAGTCACTTTCTGTCTCTAAGCCCCACATTTATTTAAAAAAAAA
>NW_025386045.1:0-1772 GCF_016433145.1 Gracilinanus agilis
ATGAAGAAATGGAAGCTTAGAAAGGTTAGCTGTCTTGCCTGCAGTTATGTACCTCATCAGTGCCTTGACTAGACCTCAAACCAATGTCCAGTGCTCTGTGGTGGGAGCGTCCTGGGGATACCAGGGTCAACATGAGGGTAGTAGAAGTCTGGTAAGGCAACTCCCAAAGGGAGCCTTGATTTTGGAGGCATTATAGCAGAATTGCAAATAATCTCTTATTTAAAACCAAAAAATAACCCAACAATCCAATAGCTATCTGGGCTTTCAGTAATTTGATTCAGTTTTTAAAATATAAGTTCTGTTAATGTCTTTGTCTTTGTCTTTACATAGTTGTTTTGCATTAAGAACAATTTTCATATGGTAACTAAGGGATCTTGTTTTATTAAAATTGTCAATAAGAAAAAAACAGGGAACAAATAATAGTTTCTGAATAGTTAGTAGGAATGAGCAGTAATGTCTTGTGGCAGGGTGGTGATTTGTTGATCACTAACATTTGTCTTATTCCCTGTTTGCAGACTTACATTAGACTGCAATGCAGCTACTGCTGGATGCCCTTTCAAGACAGAAAGGAAAATTGTTTGTTTGTGAGGGTTGAGGGAGGTGGTTGGGAAAGAGGAGATGGAGAAAAAATGTTTGTGTTTCTGAGACCTTTGCTATTGCCATTAGTAGCTGTATTAAAATATATGGCAAAAACCTGAGGGCAAAAACCTAACTCTGGAGTCAGAACACATGCCTCTGCAGTCCCATCTCAAGGTCACTTCTTGAAGGGACAGGAGATGTCCTTCTGAATATTCTTCTTTTCTCACATTGTTAAGCATTCTTTATCAGTGTCAGCCTAGTTCCTCTACAAAAAACAAATGCTGGAAATTCTAGTCCCCAAAAGCAAAGACTACGGAATCCCAGAATATTAGAATTGGAAAGAATCTTAGAGATCATTTAATTTAATTCTCTCGTTTTATAGTAAAGGAAACTGATGTCTGGGAGAGTTCAGGGAATTTAACTTACTCTCAGGCCACAAAGCTATTTGGTAGAAAAGCTGGGATTCAAATCTAGGTTCTTTCATTCCTAATCCAGATTTCTTTCCCTGTTATTACTTCATGATTACTCATCTGGATAGAATTTTAATGGAGGATCAACTCCATTAGTTAGCATATATCTGTGTACATTCTACAGGATCACCTGAGGACAGCTAGTCTTTGCCTCAGTAACTAATTGGATGGCTGTATTGTTTTTTTTTTCCTTTCTTGTTTCCCATGAAAGAGCTTGGGGTAAGGGATAAAAGTAGTCTATTATCCCTGATACTTTTGCCAAGTGATTGGGTTTAGTGAGAATTTTCCTAGTCCGTTGGTATTGGGGGGGGGGGGTTCAGTCCAGGTTGTAAACCATTTCCTTCAGTGTTATTTATACTCCTTTAAATTTCCAGTCTTGGTTGATAATATGTCTCCTCCACAGTTTATGAATTAATTTATACCAGTAGTTCCCAAACTTTTTTGGCCTACCGCCCCCTTTCCAGAAAAAATATTACTTAGCCCCCTGGAAATTAATTTTTTTTAAATTTTAATAGCAATTAATAGGAAAGATAAATGTACCTGTGGCCATCACTACTCTCCTGGATCACTGCAGCACCCGCCAGGGGGTGGTAGCGCCCACTTTGGGAATCACTGATTTATACCAACAGTTCAATTTCCTAAACATTTCTTCAAGGAGAGAAATGTAAGGTTTTGGTTTTTTTTCTCCCTCGCCTTTTCATGGTTATTTTGAGACCCATTGTA
>NW_025386046.1:0-1241 GCF_016433145.1 Gracilinanus agilis
ATAGGAAATGTTTTAACCAGCCATAATATAGATGAAATAATGGAAGAAATTATGTACTTTAAATTATATAAAAATAAAAGAATAGAGTAAGAAGAAAATATAGTTCAGAAATTATGCCCTACTTTAATCTCATTTTATATAATTGTGACATCATACTTCTTTAGGGAATTGACATAAATCTATAAGATTAAGATCCGTGCTCTATATATGATCAAAAGATATGGAAAGTAGTTTTCTAAAGAAGAGAAACACTCTCAACAATCATTTGAAAAAGCATCCAAAATTGATAGTAATCAAAGAAATACAAATTAAAGCAACCCTGAGGGATCACCTTACACCAATCACATTGCCAAAGAGGGTTAAAGATGGAAACATTCCATATTAATGGGATCACTGGAAAACAGGCACTCCAATACACTGCTGGTGGAGATAATTTTGGAAAGCAATATAGATTTATACAATAAAAATGACATTTCTTTAGACTCTTTGATTCAACAAATCTACTATTTGGTCTATATCCTAAAGAAAATATTTACATGAAGAAAAGACATATCTGTGCAATAATATTTATAGTAGCAGTATTTGTAATAGCAGAAAGAGAAAAAAAAAGAGAAGGAAGGAAATATATGCCCTCACAATGGGGAATGGCTTAATAAATTATGAGATATGAGTGCAGTGGAATATTATTATAAGGAAAAAACAGAAATGGATAATTTGAAGAAACTTGGAAAATTTTCCTTTGAGTTGATAAAAAATGAAGATATACAGATTACATACATATAAAGGAGCACAACATTAGATAGCAACAGAATTCAGATTAAATCCAGTGGACTAAATTGATACAACTTCCAATAGTAGCTCCCAGTCAAACATGTTTGCAAAGCCATTTATATACATTGTTTCATCTGATCCTCACAAGCCTGGAGGTAGTTACTACAGATATTATCATCTCCATTTAACAGAGGAGGAAACTGTACCTAAAGGGGTTAAGTGGCTTGCCCATGGCCACAGACTGACAAGTTTCAGAAGGATTTCAGCCCAGGACAGCCGATTCTAAGCCTAGTGCTTGCCCCACCACACCAAACAGCCTCTCTACTTTGTTGCCACTGAAGCCATTCTTTATTTTAAAGTAAGTATAAGAAGTCATACTATTTTTTAAATTAGAAGAAAATTGAAGATTGTATCTTTTACATCTGAGGAAGGAAGGGAGGAAGGAAGGAAGGAAGGAAGGAAGGAAGGAA
>NW_025386047.1:0-1449 GCF_016433145.1 Gracilinanus agilis
TCTTTTTCTCTCTGTCTCTTTTCTTTTTTTTCCACTTAAACTCATATCCTTTGTCTTAATATTAGTTCAAAGACAGAAGAGGGATGAAGACTGAGCAGTCAAGATTGAGTGACTTGCCTAGGGTCCAAGATGACAGCTAAGAAGTGTATGAAGACAGATTTTATTCTATATCCTCCTTTTTCCTGGCCTACTGCTCTATCCAATGTGCTACCTACCTGCCCCATTTCCTTTTCTTTTCTTCCAGCCTCTACAACTTTCTAAGTCTATGCAATGTAGAGCATGTACTAATCTATATTAATAGTAGAAGATTTCCTGCCCCTCCTCAAGGAGTGCTCTAGAATAATGAATATATAAGTATAGCATCTACCCTCTACCAAGAAATTCCCTGAAACATATATGAGACTTAGAACATTGCCAAAATTTTTTTATTTAATTAATTAATTAAGACTATTTTTCTGTGGTTACATGATTCATGTTCTTCCCCTACACTCTTCCTTGCCCTCTCCCATAACCAATGCACAGTTCAACTGTTTTTTACAAGTATAATTGATCAAGAGCTATTTACATATTATTAATATTTGCAATAGAGTGATCATTTGGAGACTACATCTTCAATCATATCCTCATCAAACCATGTGATCAAGGAAATGCTTTTCTTCTGTGTTTCTACTCCCACAGTTCTTTCTCTGGATATGGATCGTGTTTTTTCTTATAAGTCCCTCAGAATTGTCCTAGATCTGCTAGTAGAGAAGTCCATTACATTCTATTTTGCCACAGTGTTTGTGTCAATGTGTACAATGTTCTCCTGGTACTGCTCCTTTTGCTCTGCATCAATTCCTGGAGGTCCTTCCAGTTCACATGAAATTCTTCCAGTTTGTTATTTCTTTTAGCACAATAGTATTCCATCACTAATATATATCACAATTTGTTCAGCCATTCCCCAATCAAATGACATCCCCTCATTTTCTAATTTTTTACCATCACAAAGAGCAAGGCTATGAATATTTTTGTACACATATTTTTCCTCATTATCTCTTTGGGGTACAAACTCAGCATGGTATGGCTGGAACAAAAGGCAAGCAGTCATTTAAAGTCCTTTGGGCATAATTCCAAATTGCTTTTCAGAATCTTGGATCAATTCACAACTCCACCAGCAGTTCATTAGTGTCACAATTTTGCTACATCCCCTCAAAAATATATTACTTTCCTTTTATTAGCCAACCCGCTAGGTGTGAGGTGATACCTCAGAGTTGTTTTGGTCTTCATTTCTCTAATTATAAGAGATTTATAACACTTTTTGATGTACTTGTTGATAGTATTGATTTCTTTATCTAAAAATTGCCTATTCATGTCCCTTAACCATTTATCAATTGGGAAAAGGCTTAATTATTTTTACAATTGATTTAGTTCCTTTAGACCTTTTTCAGAGTTTTTTGTATAAATATTTTT
>NW_025386048.1:0-1060 GCF_016433145.1 Gracilinanus agilis
TGTCTGAGGTCAGATTTGAACCCAAGACCTCCTGCCCAGCACTCCATCCCCTGAGCCACCTACCTGCATCCTGGCCCTTATGTTCTCAGTGTAAGAGCTGGTTGAGGGAGAGCAAAAGAGCTAGGTGAGACCTTTTGGCAACAGCTGGAGGCAAGGATGTTGGAGAAAAGGCTAGATGGGGTGCTCAATGTGTGTGTTGATTGGACTGAATTGATTTTCTCTGTACGTGTGCACTTCGGGTAAAGCCTTAAGTACAAAATACACCAAATGGCTAAGCTAGAGACGACTGTTGTTTGTTACGAGGTTGGAGGTTTCGAGCTCTTGCCTAGTCTCTCTAATGGCCTTATTCTGTCAGCAGTGGTAGGACCTTGAGGCTCACCTGCTTTCTTTTAGAAAGGGAGATAAATCAGTGGGTCCTGTGGAAAGAGGGCTGGAATCAGTTTGTGTCCTGTCTCTTATTCTATGTTATCATGTGTTATTCTACGTTGGTGTGGTCATGAAATGTCTGGGGGCTTCTTCACTTGTAAAATGTCGGGATTCCCTTTCAGTTACAGATTTATGATCTCCAAACTTCCTTCTGGAGGCAGCTGGGTGGTGCATCTATAGAATGGCAGGAGAACTCGAGTTCAAACGTGGTCTCAGATACTTACAAGCTGTGGAACTTTCCCCAAATCTCTCATCCTTTGTGCTTCCCCAGCTGTAAATGGGGACCCCAGGGAAGGCAATGGCAAACTACTCCAGGAGCTTTTCCAAGAAAACCCCCATAAAAGTGGACTCACAAAGAGTCAGACGTGGCTAAATGATCTAACAACAACAGGGTCTCTTCTAGTTCCTCCTCCCATGTTCCTTTACCCTTTCCTGCCACTGGCCAAACAAGTCTTGAATTCTTCAGAGGCAGTGAGTGACCTGACATTTACCCTCTAAACCAGTTGTTAATAGTAGTTACAGGACTTAAAGGGGATTTCTCAGAAAGAATCTGGCAGACCAATAACATGCAAAGCAATAACCCCATTAAGATCATCTCGTTGAAGGAGGCTCAAAAATAGACGTGGGTACGAGA
>NW_025386049.1:0-1543 GCF_016433145.1 Gracilinanus agilis
CCATGATCCTTCATGAACTCTTTTTCTTCTCTGGAAGATCAGGGTCACGTTTGAGTGGGGAGGAGGGGGGCTGGCAGGAGGTAATGAATTTCTGCTGTAAGGCAGGAAGGAGCCATATATATTTAACATGCAGACATTCCATTCTCTGGTAAAGCCTCCCCTGGAGAATCTTGGATTCTAATAGACACCTTCATTTCCCACACTCTTCTTCAGTGTAGGCTTGTCATCCTTGGGACGGAAATGAACCTTCCTTTCCCCATTTTGGTCAAAGGCATTACATATGAGTTAAAATTGGACTGTGGCCAGAGCCTTGGGGCAGTTAAAAAAGGGATGGGATGAGCAAAGGTATTCAGATTTTCCTTATGGACCTCTTGGAGACTTGAGGTTTTTTCATATAGCTCCATATCTGAAAGGGCTCTGCCTGGCGTGGAGTAATTCTCAAAAAGTGTTTGTTGGATGAAGGATCGACTGAATACTCTTTTGTTGTTTTTGTTTCCCTTCTGATTTTGGTTGCATTGTTTTTGTTTGTATAAAATCTTTTTAATTTAATACATTCAAAATTATTTATTTTCCATTTGGTAATTTTTTCTAACTCTAGCTTGTTTTTAAAATCTTTCCTTTCCCAGAGGAGTGACAAGTATATTATTCCGTGTTCACTTAATTGACTTACAGTTACCTTCTTTATATTCAAGTCATTCACCCATTCTGAATTTATCTTGGTGTTGGGTGTGAGATGTTGATTTGAACCTAGTCTCTCCATATTGTTTTCCAATATTCCCACCAGTTTTTGGCAAATAGTGAATTCTTGTCCGAAAGGTTGGGCTCTTTGGGTTTATCATACACTGTCTTGCTGAGGTCACTTACCTAAGGTCTATTCCTCTGATCCTCCTGATCCTCCCTTCTATCTCTTAACCAATACCATATTGTTTTGATGACCGCTGCTTTATAGTAGGGTTTAATATCTGATACTACTAGGCCACCTTCCTTCACATTTTTTTTCATTATATCCCTCCAAATTCTTGATCTTTTGTTCTTCCAAATGAACTTTGTTATAGCTTTTTCTAATTCATTAAAAAAGGTTTTGCTGGTTTGATAGGTATGGCATTAAATTGGTATATTAATTTGGGTAAAATGCTCATTTTTATCATGTTAGCTCGTCGGACCCATGAGCAAGCCGTGTTTTTTCCAATTGTTTAGATCTAGTTTTAATTGTTTGGAAAGTGCTTTGTACGTGTGTTCGTATAATTCCTGTGTTTGTTTTGGTAGATAGATCCCTAAGTATTTTATATTGTCTAGGGTGATTTTAAATGATATTTCTCATTCTAACTCTTGCTGCTGTGATGTGTTGGAAATATATAAAAATGCGATGATTTATATGCATTTATTTTGTATCCTGCAACTTTGCTAAAGTTGTTGATTATTTCTACTAGCTTTGTAGTTGATTCTCTAGGATTTTATAAGTAGAACATCATGTCATCTGCAAAGAGTGATAGCTCAGTCTCCTCAATGCCTATTTTAATATCTTCAATTTCTTTTTCTTCTC
>NW_025386050.1:0-2807 GCF_016433145.1 Gracilinanus agilis
AACCTGAGGTAGCATTCCTCAGCACAATGGAACCCTGGGGGAGAACCAAAAAGTTAATAATTAAATCTTTTGACCTAGTTGCTAACATTTAAATAATAAATCAATAAAAATAAGCAAGGAAAGGAAAAATAACTCAGCTTTTAAAAGATATTATGGGAGGGCAGAGAAAACCTTAGCTCAAACTGAGAGGGCAGTAAAGTAAAAACAGCTGCTTCAAAAACAGCAAAGAAATACAATAAATGGCCACAACCTCATAAAGATCTTTTGGAAGAGCTTTAAAAAGACCTCATAAATCAAATGAGAGAGGTTGAAGAAAAGTTGGGAAAAAATAAGGCAATGTAAGAAAATCAAGAAAATTGTAAAATATAATCCAAATAGAAAAGAGATCCAGACATTCACAGAAGAAATAATGTATTGAGAACTAGAATTGGACAAGGAGAAGCTAACAATTTCCTAAGACAACAAGAAATAATAAAGAAAAATCAAAAGAATGAAATAATGTGAAATATCTTATCACAAAGACAATTGACATGGAAAATAGATCAAGGAGACACACTATAAGAATAGTTAAAGGGCAATTGGTGACTCAGTGGATTTAGAGGCAGGCCTGGAGATGGGAGGTCCTAGGTTCAAATCTGGCCTCAGACACTTCCTAGCTGTGTGCTCTTAATTCCCATTGCCTAGCCCTTACCACTCTTCTACCTTGGAACCAATACACAGAATTGATTCTAAGATGGAAGTTAAGGGTTTAAAAAAAAGAACAGTTGGACTCTCAGAAATTTATGATTAAAAAATGAGTTTAGATACCATTCTCCAAGAAATTATCACTGAAAATTGCCCAGAAATTCTATAATCAGGACAAAATAAAAACTGAATGAATCTACTCATCACCAAATGAGAGAGACTCAAAGGAAATACATGGGAACATCAGTGCTAAGTTACAAAGCTCCCAGTTTAAGGAGAAAAACTAAGAGCAACAAGAAAATAGAATTTTAATACTATGAAGCCACAATCAGAATAACACAAGACTTAGCAGTCATACTTTATTTTTTTTTTGTTTTTCTAAGATTTAAATATTTTATTTTTTTATAAAAAATTTCCATGGTTACATGATTCATATTTTTACTTTCCCCTTCCCCCTCTTTACCCGCCCCCCATATCCAACACACATTTCCAGTGGTTTTAACATGTGTCATCAATCAGCAGTCATACTTTAAAAGAACACAGGACATGGAACCAAGCATTTAATAGAACAAAAGAACTGGGCTTATAACCAAGAAACACATATCCAGAAAAGATGAAAATAATTACAAAGGTAAGAAATGGATATTCAACAAACTAAAGGAATTTCAACTATTCCTGAGGAAAAACCCAGAACTCAGCATAAAATCTGATCTATAAGAAACATATAAAAGTAATGAACTAATCATAAGCAACTCAAAAAGTAAAATTGTTTGATTCCTTGTATGGGAAAAAGTCATCTATGGCCTTTTAAAATGGCATTATTCCCTGGGTATTTTGAAGTGGTGTATATGGATGGAAGACTTCAGGTTGAGGTGAATATAATGGAATGAGGTGAAATGGTAGAGGAATAGACCAGGATGAGGTGGGATGGAATGGTTATCTCAATCAGTGAAGGAATGAGTAAAGGAGCTGCCATGAAGATGGGGAAGAAGAGGTGGAGGCTAGAATTAGAACTCTACTCTCATCACACCTGGAATGAAGAGAGAACATACAAAATAAGAAGGGTAAAATTTTTCTTAACTTACACAGCAATAGGAGTGAAAAGGAATAGTTTATGAGATAAAGTGGGGAGGACAGTACATAGCAAGAAGGTAAGTTGAAGGGATAGGGAGGGACTCTTAGGTCAAGACTGGGGATGATTTTTATAATCAAACTCATACAGAAAGAGGACACAGTTGGGGGATAAGAAAGGAACTTTTGGAAAGGTGGATGGAATAAAAATTAAAAGGTAAGGGCAAAGGGACAATGGAAGACACTTTGGAAAGGTGGACCAATTAGAACTGGGAGGGCAAAGGGAGAGGATAAGGGAGGATTTTTGTTAAGGGGTGTGAATAGAAGATACTGGTAAAAAATGGACATCTGAGGAAGGATACAGCAAAGAAAGGAAAAGGGGGACATTGAAAAGGGAGATATTGAAATTATAGCCAGTGACTATGACATTGAGTGTAATAGAATGAATTTGTGGAAGGGGAGAAAACAGGCTGCAGGAAATATAAAAAACCACAACCTGACAATATGTTGTTTACAAGAAACACTAAAAATGCCTATAGAGTAAAAATGAGGGGCTTGAGCAGAATATAACATGCATCAGCTGAATCAGAGAAGGTTGGAGCATCAGTCATGATATCTGACAGAATTGGGGCTAAAATAGATATACTTGGAAGAAATGAACAGGGTGACTACATTATGTTGGGAAGGGACACTATGGATAATTAAACATTATTAATTTTGGATCTGTATGCACCATGTAATAGCATACAAATGTTTTAGAAAAAATTTAATAAGATACAGGTGGACATAGATAAAATAATGATAATAATAATAATAATAATAATAATAATGGGGGACCAGAAAAATAAGTAAGAAAGAAGTTAACGAGATGAATAGAACCTTAGATAAGTTAAATATGATTGTTCTCTGGAGAGCTTACACATACCTGCATGAGTTTAGTAATAGATCTAAGTATGAGCATACATGTTATCCAAATATTATTTCTGATGGGACAATAATGATTTGGAGAGCATCAGTATTCTGCAAAAGTTTTATTTTAACACATCATAATA
>NW_025386051.1:0-2108 GCF_016433145.1 Gracilinanus agilis
TTGCCACATCTGCTATAATTATCTCTGTAGTGAGCTTTTTATTTATGGTTCATAATGAGCACTAAAAAGTGAGATGACTAATGGGTCCCAAGAAGTGGTGTATCACTAACCCTTGTTGGTGCTTGCTGCTGCTTTCAGATTTCTAGGGACAGCCCTATAAGTGAATATATTTCTAATACCAACTCAGGAGTTCTCATCAGTGTGCTTCTCCTTAACAAATAAACAAGTACGTGGCTCAGGGGATTAAGAGCCAGGCCCAGAGACAGGAGATCTTGGGCTCATATCTCACAAAATTAACTTCCTGGCTCTATGACCCTGGGCAAGTCATTTAACCCCATTCCCTAATCCTTACCATTCTTCTGCCTTAGAACCAATATGCAACATTGATTCTAAGTCATAAGGCAATAAATTAAAAAGAAATAAACAAGAGAACGAATTAGATGAAGAACGCTCTGTTATTCAACAAAAGCATTTATTCATAATCAATAATTATAGTCAATAAATATTTCTTAACCACTTAATACATGGCAGGCATTGCACTAAGTGCCAAGAATACAAATAAAAAGATAGTCTTTGGCCTCAAAGAGCTTATAATTTTTTTTTAATAATTTTTATTTTTTAGAAGTTATCCATGGTTACATGATTCATGTTCTTACTTTCCCTTCACCCCTGAATTCCCCTTCCCCCCCATAGCTGACGCTCATTTCCACTGGTTTTAACATGTGTCATTGATCAAGACCTATTTCTAAATTGTCAATAGTTGCATTGGTGTGGTAGTTTCGAGTCTACATCCCCAATCATGTCTGCCTCAACCCATCTGTTCAAGCAGTTGTTTTTCTTCTTTCCACTCCTGTAGTTCTTCCTCTGAATGTGGGTAGTGTTCTTTTCCATAAATCCCTCAGAATTATCCTGGGTCATTGCATTGCTGTCAGTACAGAAGTCCATTACATTCGAATTTACCACACTGTATCAGTCTCTGTGTACAATGTTCTTCTGGCTCTGCTCCTTTCACTCTGCATCAATTCCTGGAAGTCTTTCCAGTTTACATGGAATTCCTCCAGTTTATTATTCCTTTGAGCACAATAGTATTCCATCACCAGCATATACCACAGTTTGTTCAGCCATTCCCCAATTGAAGGGGAATTTTTGCAGTTTTTTGCCACCACAAAAAGGGCGGCTATGAATATTTTTGTACAAGTCTGTTTATCTATGATTTCATGGGGGTACAGACCCAACAATGGTATGGCTGGATCAAAGGTCAGGCAATCTTTTATACTCCTTTGAGCATGATTCCAAATTGCCAGCCAGAATGGTTGGATCAGATCACAACTCCACCAGCAATGCATTAATGTCCCAATTTTGCCACATCCCCTCCAGCATTCATTACTAAGGAGCTTATAAATTAAAAGAGATACCATTCAAAAATAATTGACCTAGGGGTTAAGATGGCGGCAGAGTAAGAAGCAGCTCTTAACCTCTCCTGACTGAAACACACAAAACTCCTCAAGGGGACATAAAAACAAGTCCAGACGAATGGAGGAACCCCACAACAGGGCACAGCGTGGAAGGTACGTGGAATTGAGGCATTACCATGCTATAAAGGGGTGAAACAGCTCTCACTAAATCGCAGGCTGAGCAACCACTCAACCCCTACCCCCTCCACACACAACACCTATAGCGCCGAAGCCAGCTAAAAAGAAATAGAGCAAGTTTGGGGCACCCATCGAGTCACTGGCAGCTCCGGGGCCTGTTCCTGAGAGCAGCAAGATTTAGGACCCCAAAAAGCTAACAAACTCACACAAAATTTGAGTGCAGGAGCGGGGCGCCAAGAGCAGATGCAGGGCGCAGAGTACAGGCTCAGAGTGTGGGCTCAGAGAGCAGGCACAGGCAGAGGCATGGGTGGAGGCAGACACAGCCACAAGCTAAAGCTCTGAAACCCTGAGTGGGGAACGAGTGCAGATGGGTATACGACTGTGGAAGCAGCGCCATGAGACTTGTAAAGAAACCTCCGGCAGACGATCAAGCAAGGGGGTCCACCAGGGGGCTTGACCACGGACAGACCCTGAGCGCAAGGATAAACCTGAGAAGCTGCTGGGCTAACGATGGCT
>NW_025386052.1:0-1674 GCF_016433145.1 Gracilinanus agilis
TTCTCTCTATCTCCTCCCCTCCCCATTTTTCTCTCCTTGTCTCTACACTCAACTTTCTCCTTCCCTCTCTCTCATTCTCTCTCTTTCCTTTATTCTGTTTCTCTCCCTCCTCTCTCTCCCTCATTTGTCTTCCCTTTCCCTCTCTCTCCACTTGTTCCCTTTCTCTACCCCTTATTTCTCTTGTCCTTCTCTTTTCTCTGACCTTATCTCTCTCTTTCCCTAAACCTTTTTTCCTGCTCTTTCCCTCTCTCTACCTCTTCTTTATCTGTCCTTACCTCCTCCAGCACTTCTTCCTATCTCTTTCCCTCTCTCACTCTCATCCCCTCTCTCTTTTCCTTTTGTCTTTCCTTCCATATCACTCTTCTTTCTGTCATTCCCTTCTTGCTTCTTTCTCTCTCTACCCCTTCTTTCTCTGCCCATTCTTTCTCTCTCCTTCCCTTTCTCTAAACCTTTTTTCTCTCCTCACCTCCTTATCCATTTTTTAAATTTTTATTTTGAATATTTCCTATAGTTAGATGTTTCATGTTCTTTCCCTCTCCCCCAAACCCTCCTCATCCCCTTAGCCGACGCACAATTCCACTGTGTTTTGCATGTATCATTGATCAAGTCCTAATTCAATATTATTGATAGTTGGACTAGAGTTATAGTTTAGTGTCTATATTCCCCAATAACATCCACATCAGCCCATGTGTTCAAGCAGTTGTTTTTCTTCTGTGTTTCTCCTCCCTCTAAATGTGGCTAGTTTTATTTCTCATCAGTCCTTGAGCCTTGATCTGGATCCTTGCATTGCTGCTAGTAGAGACCAAACCGAAAAGGAAAATCAAAAGATTATAGCAGAAAAACAGTCTCATCCTTTTCCTTCTCTGAATCCAGTCTAGTTCTCTTCTTCCCTCTGTCTTCTACTTTCTATCTGTCCTCTTCTTATCTCCCTTTTCTTTCCCCTTCCTTCAATCTACCTGTTCTTTCTTTCTGTTCCTTCCTCTCCTTAACCCTTCTTTCTCTTTCATTATTCTTCTGTCTCCGTTTTCTGTACTTCCCTTTCTCAACCTCTGTCTCTATTTTTTCTCTGTCTGTCTGTCTCTCTCCTGGTCTCTGTCTCTTCATTTCTTCCTGTCTCTCTTTTTCTCTGTCTCTCCCTCTCGCTTTACTGACTGTCTCAGTCTCTCCATCTCTGTGTCTCTCTTTCTCATTCATGGTCTATTCTCTGTCTCTCTTACCCATCTCTCCCATCTCCCTCTCTATTCCTCCGCTTTTTCCCTCCCTCACCCTTCCCTCTTCTTCCCCCCTTTCTCTTTCTCTCTCCCTCCCTCCATGTCTGTTTGTGAGCATATTTTTTTAATATTGCTGTCTCTCCTTCTCTCTATGTCTCTTTCTCTCTGTCTCTCCTCTGACTGTCTCTTTCTAGGTCTCATTTGGTTTCTCTCTCTTCTTTTTCTCTGAGTCCCTGTCTCTCTATTCTTCTCCCTTCTACTCTTTCTCTTTCTCTCCCTGTCTGTCTTTCTCTTTCTCCATCTCTCTCCTTTTTTCTCTGCCTCTCTCTCCCTCTGTTTCTCTATATAGCTTTTACCGTAGCTGTTTCTAGCTTATTCTATATCTCTATGTGTACATCCTTCTCCCTCTGCCTCTTCTATTGGTTTCTTTACCTCTCTTTCACTCTGTCTCTATTTTATTTTA
>NW_025386053.1:0-1993 GCF_016433145.1 Gracilinanus agilis
AAAAAAATGTAAAGGTAACAGTCATGATCTCTGATAGAGCAAAGGCATAAATAGATCTAATTAAGTGATATGAGCAGGAAAATATGTTTTGCTAAAATTTACCATAGATAATAAAGTAATATCAGTATTATACACACAAGCACTAAATGGTATAGCATCCTAGTTCTTAAAGTAAAACTTAAATTACCAAAGGAAACATAGTAAAATTATATTAGTGAGGGATTTCAAATTTCCTCTCTCCAAACTAGATAAGTCAAACCAAAAAAAAAAAAAAGTAAGAAAGATGTTAGGGAAATTACTTGAATTTTAGAAAACTTGGGGGCAGTTGGGTAGCTCAGTGGATTGAGAGACATAAGGTCCTATGTTAAAATCTGGCCTTCAGGCACTTCCTAGTTGTGTGACCCTGGACAAGTCATTTAACCCCATTGCCTAGTGTTATAGGAATATGGGGTACAAGAGACATATAGTGATGATAATGATGTGTATCTATGATCTCCTCAGCTGCAGTTGGTTGGAGGAAAACCTACTCCTATTACCCTAACTGCTGCTACAAGTTATCCCCTTTTCTCTAACAGCTGCCTAAGTAAAGACCCTCAAGAGGTTTGATAAGATTAGTGCTGGGCTATTGATCTGCCTTGGATAACATTCAGGATCTGACTGTGTTTGACTCCCTTCCCAAGGGTCATGATAGAAAGACCAATCAGGAAGGTACTTGTTGTTGAACACTCTTTTATCTATAAATAGGGAAATGATAACAAGGTCAAGTTTTGGGGATTGGAAACCCTATTGATCTATTATCTCTAGACTAATTAACAATCAGTACTGGAGGCTGTTGATCAGGTGGAAGCTGGAGATTTCACCTCTCCTCTACCTCCAGCTGGACCTGGCCACAACCAAGGCAGAGAATAGGGAGTCTATTGCTGCAGATGTATTGATGGTCTGTATTCTCTCAGCTCGCTTATCACCAGTGTTGGTGATTCACTAGCTCTCATAGTCTATCAGGAAATAGATTCAGGTTTATTCCTACCCTCTTCTTCTTAAACTACCTGGCAACCCTTCAACCACCTTTCAAACCACCCTTCCAGCCACCCATTGCCCAGATTGAAACAGAGAGGTTGGCAGAGATCTGTGATCTCCAGTTCTCAGCCTCTGAGTCCAGAGACTTCAGAGACCAGAGACCTCTCTCAAAGTGGTTCTGAGGGGTATTTATAGGGTGAGGTCAACCAACGTTTGCCCCTGGCTAATGGCACCTGGAAACATTCTGAGCCTCTCAACTGCCATCCCTGTCAGTCAAGGTGGCATCCATCTCTTCCCAGATTATTCAATATAACACTAGCCCTTACCACTCTTCTGCCTTGGAACCAATACTTAGCATTAATTATAAGATGGAAGGTAAGGGTGGGGAAAAAAGGTGGAAAAAAAAGAATTTTAGAAAAGTTAAATATGATAGCTGTCTTGAAAGAATTGAATGGGAATTAGAGAGTATAACTCTTTATCACCTGTAAATGATACCTTTATGAATATTAACCATATATTACCACAAAAAACAACTCACAACCAAATACGAGCAGAAATGGTAAATGCATCATTTTTAGATCATAATGCAATAAAACTCATATTCAATGAATGGCCATGAATAAATAGATTAAAATTAATTAGAAACTAAAGTCTATTCCTAATTAATGAGCAAATAAAAGAACAAATCATAATAACAATCAACAATTTCATTAAAGAAAATGACAACAATAAGCAACATATTAAATTTTATGAGATGTAGCAAAAGCAGTTCTTGGGAGAAAATGTATGTTCCTAAAACCTTACATCAATAAAATAAGAAAGAGCAAATAAATGAATCTAACATGCAACTTAAAAAAATTAAAAATCCCCAATCAAATACCAAATTTGAAATCCTGAAAATCAAAGAAGAAATTATTAAAATTGAGAGCAAAAAAAAGTATTAAATTAAAAAACAAAACTAGGAGCTTGTTGTGTG
>NW_025386054.1:0-1415 GCF_016433145.1 Gracilinanus agilis
GGGGGGGGGGGGCGTTGAAGGGGAAAGGTGGAGCATGAATCATGTAACCATGTTAAAAATGAATATTAATAAATGTTAAAAAAAAAACCAATGCAACCAAGATTAGAAAAGAAACAATGAATTGGGTTGGGGGGAAAATGTATAACAAATTTCTCTAAGAAAGGTCTTAATTCTCAAATAAAAAAAAAAAAAAAGAATATTACTAGCTGTGTGACTGGGAGACACACACTATCTTTCAGCCTCAATTTCTTGATCTGTAAAATGGGAATAACAATGTTACCTCTCATGGTTATGATAAGGATAAAATGAAATTATATTTGTAAAGTGCTTTGAAAATGTTCAAGAACTATATAAATGTTAACTTATCATTTTTGTGGTTACTATTAATGCTTCCTTATGGTACTTCTAGAAGATTCAGGATGTCTCTGGAGGTCCCCAAGATGCTTTTGGGGGCTCTATGATATAAAACCATTTTCATCATCATACTAAGACATTTTAATTTCAAATATGCTAAATATTATTAGATATAACCCATAAAAATCTTTTGTCTTTAATGATTTTTTAAGGTATAACAGGGTGCTGAGATCAAAAGTTTGAGATCTATTGCTTCAGAAGATTGTGGGTTTTTAAATAAATTATCTGTATACAACACACACACACACACACACACACACACACAAGAGCACATGCCAGTTCTCCCTAGCTTCCAGGTATCTGTGGGATAGTACTCACTCCAAAGAGTAAAGCATAAGGCTCCAGCAATGTATTTGCTTTTTGCAAACTGACAAGAGAACACATTAGTGCAAGGTAAAAGAATTTAATCAAACAGCATGGCAAATAAAGCAACAAGTAAAAAGAAACTCTATGCCCTCATGGGATTTTCAAGCAAACTAAATACCACATGAAAGCTTTGTGGTGGTGTTGTTGCTTCACAATGTGGAAACCAGAGCACCTTAAAAACCTTCTTGAAATGTCTCAAAGCCTACCTGGGGTCTTAAGATCTCATACACGCAAACACTGTCTCCTTGTGTGTGTTACATCTTCCGTACAGTTCCTGGAAATTTTTAATAAATCATGAACCTATGCTTTTGAGTTGACATAGCACATCAAATATTACATAGTAGTAAAATGTAATGATATTATTATATTTTATATAATTCATGTTCCATGAGGCTAAGTACAAATGAGCCAAGGTTTCTCCTGTAGAAGAAAGGCAAAGAAGAAAATTTCCTTGAACCCACTCCTTAGAAACAAATTCAGTTCTATTAGAACATAGAGAATGAAGAGATTTTTTTTTGTCTAGAGATCAAGGAGAAAAAAACAAAGGAGAGAGAAGAAAGGAGAGAGAGAGAGAAAGGGACAGGGAGACAGAGACAGAGAGAAAGAGAGATGGAGACAGAGACAGAAAGATAGAG
>NW_025386055.1:0-2392 GCF_016433145.1 Gracilinanus agilis
GAGAGAGAGAGAGAGAGAGAGAGAGAGAGAGAGAGAGAGAGAGAGTCTATATGGTGAGACTCTCTTCTGGCTCTCAATCCACTGAGCTCCCCAGCTGCCCCCACATAGTAGTTTCTTAATAAATATTTAGCGGCTAGGATCAAAGGTCAGCCATGAAGAGATATTAGCTTTTGCAAGGAGGGCTTTGAATTTTGATGATCTTACTCTGACAGGGGACCTTGGCTTTACTGACAAGGGTTTTTGAGCTTTTCTTGTATGGGGTTGGGGAGGATGAAGAGAAGGCGAAGCTAAATCCCAATTGGTAGTGGAGATTTCCCTTTCCCAGCACAGCTTGGATGAGTGCTTGAACTAGTGTAAGAGTATGTTTGTTAAAAATAATAATCTGCCTTCAAATCCAGGCATGGAGTCAGAAGGCAGTTAGTATCATTCCCATAACCCTCAAAAAACAGATATACCATAAGATTTGAGCAGTCATATTGACCTCCTACCTACAACACTTCTTCTGTTCTTTCCCCTAAAAAAACTTCAATAACAGGGTGAAAATATAAATATTACAAAATAAAAATTAATAGTTATCCAGAAGGCATATGTGTATTACCACAACCTTTTATTTGTTGTCATTTTCAACCTGTGGAAAAGAGAGATTAACTAGGAAAAGAATTTACAAAGTGTGAAGATCAGAGGCTAAAGCGTCATGGTGATGCGAAACTGGCTGAGGCCTGAGACTGCTGAGACCTGCAACCACAAGCCCTGGCAAGTCTTTCAGCATAGTCACAGGCCCAAAAGGATCCCTTTTCTCGTAAAAGGGCTTCATTTCTCAACAAGTGTACCAAAGTAAAGCATAAAATGTATGCAAAGTAAAATTAAAATAAAATTCTGTGGTCTGGGCACTTGAGCGTGGCATTTGAAATGGAAATTATAAAAGGTGCAGATGAGGAGAGGTCCTGGTGACTACTGATACAAAGGCGCAAAGCCTATAGGGAAGAGCAAGTAGGTGGGTTTAGGTGGAATATGAAAAAGAGACAATGAATTCACAAACTCATAAACTTAAGGATTTAGAGCTAAAAGGGAAATTTATGATCTAGAGGAAAATGATGTCCACAAAGTTAAGCAATTTGTCAAAGATTGTATAGGTAATGTTGAAAGGAAAATTCTTTGGGTTTTCAGCATGATTAGGGTGGCAAAACTCAGAACTGGAGTCAGTTTTTAGTGAAACTTTAGGTTCAAGTGGACCATCGTAACTCAGTTCCTCAGGTCCTTCCCAAGGTAGGAGTTCATGACAATTTCCAGGTACAAATAGGTAGGGAGATGACTTACTATGGAAGGAATATCAGGCAATAATACAAAGCTACAGACTGAGTGATGCCTCACCCTAACATCAATTGACAAGCTGGTCTAGAAACTGGTTCACTGAGTCAGCCTAACTTCCTTTTATTTTCCTTGCAAATTATTTGAGTGTGCATGTTTTTAATTTTTTTATAATTTAATTATTTTTTACCAATGACATGTAATGACAAATTTCCACATAAGTTTTCCAAAGTTATGTGGTTCAACTTTTATCCTTCTCTCCCCACTTCCAGAGCTGGCAAGCTATTTGATTTGTTTGATGTGTATTATTAGGCAAAACTACTTCCATATTGTCCATTTTTGTAAGTGAATAATTATATAAAACCAAAACCTCAAAACAAAAACTCAAATAAACAAATGAAAAATTATATACTTTCTTTCATCTGCTTTCCAACTCAAACAGTTCTTTCTCTGGAGATGGCTAGCATTCTTTGTCATGAATCCCTCAGAATTGCTGAAGTAGCTAAGACTATTCCAGCTGATCATTCCCCAATATTGCTATTACTGTGTATAATGTTTCCCTGGTTCTGCTTATTTCACTCTGCATCATTTCACATAGATCTTCCCAGTTCTTTCTGAAATCATCCTGTTTATCATTTCTTACTGCACAATAGTATTCCATCATCAACATAAACCACAATTTGTCATTTCCCAATGGATGGACATCCCCATAATTTCCAATTCTTTGCCACCACAAAAAAGAGCTTCTATGAATATTTTTGTACAACCATCACCTTTTAAAAAAAATCTCTTTGGGATACAGACCTAGTAGTGGCAGTACTAGATCAAAGGGCATGTACTGTTTGATAGATCTTTGGTCATAATTAAATTAGGGGATCATAGAATGGTTTACCTGTGAAATCTTTGGAGAAGGGCAGAATTTATAACCAAACAAGATTGAGAGCATTATAAGATATAAAATTAATAATTTTGACTATAGTACATTTCTTAAAAATATTGACAATCTAGGTTTTATTTATTAAAAATTATCTTTTTAAATTATCTTTATTTTATTCCAGTAACAAATTTTCAAATAAGTTTTCCA
>NW_025386056.1:0-1103 GCF_016433145.1 Gracilinanus agilis
TGTGCCATTAATCATAAGACTTAGCTAATGTGTCCTAAATTAACACCATTACCAGACCCTCGCAATAACCACTGGCACGCTTCATCGCGATCAAAATAAGACTGTTGATGAAACTGAAGCCTGGTGCGGGAACGTTAGGAGACTAGAGATGAGATTGATTTTAATTAACTTCTTTCTCATATTACAAAGGTGAGAAAAGACCTATTCTCAATAGCTCTGGATGGTAAAAAAAAAGGCACAGACTGATGAAAATCATTGCTACAAGGTGTTTTTGTTCTTCTGTTCGCCCAGTGCGTTTTATTACTAGGGCTGACAGACACACAGCACAGTGTGTTGAGTATGTTTTCTCATTAAAGGGCTCCTGTTTGGGGAGGGTCTGGGCCTCCCCTGGCTTTATTTGCTCTGGGCCAAAGTGTGTCAGAATGATCCTCAGGACCATGGCAATACTTTCCTTCTCATTTCTTTTCCTCTAGAATTTCATTAAACACATAATAGCTAGCATTTCTATAGTGCTTTATAGTTTGCAAAGTCCTTTTTGTAAGTTATCTCGGTTAATCCTCACAACTACCCTAGAAGTTATTATCCTTATTTTATTTTATTTTATTTTATTATCCCATCTTAGAGATGAAGGAACTGAGGCTGAGAGAAGTTAAGGGACTTGCCCAGGGCCTTGCAATAGCTAGTAAGTATCTGAGATAAGATTCAAACTCAGGTCTTCCTGGCCTCACTGCCTCATTTCCTATTGGATGACTTTGTATTATGCTCCTGTTAAAACAAATGGGCTTGAAAGATTCAAATAATAAAAATGGAGACTTCTATAGCCCTTTAAAGATTACAAAGTATTTTTATATGCATTAATCATTTGTTCTTTATGACAAGCCTATAAAATATGGTGGGTTTTTAAATTTTGATCTTGACCTATGATTTCATCAACATATAAAGTTATCCATGAAGAAACTCCTGTTGGCAATTGGTCATTTGGATACTATTCAGCAATGTCTGGACTTAAAATATTCCCTGAGAGTATTTAGAAGTTAAAGGACTTGCTGAGAGTCACAAAAATTAGCATAAGTCAGATATATATATATATATATATATATATG
>NW_025386057.1:0-1046 GCF_016433145.1 Gracilinanus agilis
TTTGGTCACCTCTCTGGAGTTCCTCATACATGCTTTGGGCAGAATGGGAACAAATCCCATAAGGGATGTGTAGAAGAGGCTGGGCAGGCCAAAATAGCAAGGAGGTGTAAGATGAACCTCCCCTCTGAATCTTAAGATTAGTCAAGTTCTCATCTGCAAGGTATCCAATCAGCACAACCCCCCCACCCCCGAGGATCAGAAGTAAGAAAATATACCCTAAAGTTGTAAGCTGCATGAGCTTGATAAGGATCTGTGGAAATGGAAGCAGTTTGAGATGGGCAGGAAACTGAATAATGCTTCCAATCTCTACTTCCTTTCAGTAGGTGGCACTAGCCTATTATGCACTTCCTAGGAAGAAAAACCTCACAAGGAATGTTTGAGAGAAAAGTTCTGACCCTTCCTCCACATAGGGGTAAAAACAATGGCCCCATGGTAAGTGAATCCCTGGTTAGCTTAAAAATTCTCTTGGGAAGCCACAGCAAGAGAGGGAAATGGGGATTTAATATTTATCAGCTTCTTAAGAACTCCCAGCTTGTGTGTTGAAAAAACACAGTCTGATTGCAGGCAAGTGGAGGCTATAGGCTGGGCAGGAGCAGCAGTAGCTCAAGGCAGCGGGAGCAGCAGCAAGAGTAGAAGTGGGAGAAAATGAGACTTGAAAATTTATCTAGGCTATCTCTCTATTCTATTCTTTATTCTTTTCTAAGGCTTAAAATTTTTTTTAAAATTCTATCCCTTCCTAGGTAGCCAGATGTAAGATTAAAATCAATATATAATAATTAAGTATTATATTTTATAGTTTATTAATAATAACTAAAGTAAAAAAAGCTATACTAAAAGATTGCTAAAGAAGTTGCAGTTGCAGGAAAAGAGAGAGAGAGGCAGAGTTCCCCACAACTATATACAAAACATGACCACACAATGTGATGGAGAGATTAAAAGGAATTCTGGGAAATACTAAAAGGATTTCTGGGGAATGTAGTTGAAATATACAAAATTTCCACTCATTCAGCTATAAATCTATAAATTATATAGATCTCTCTCTCTCT
>NW_025386058.1:0-1006 GCF_016433145.1 Gracilinanus agilis
TATATATTATATATTATATATTATAAAAACAAAACACAAACAAACAAAAAGTTCACAGGCTCCTAGTTAGGAACCCCTGGCCTAGACAGTTGTTTTGATGTCTGAGTATAGGGGATGAATTGGAGAGGGGAGAGATGGGAATCGGGAAAGACCATTAAGATAATTACAGGCTCTTCCAATGGACTCAACATATCCAAACGCAAACTCGTTATCCTTCATCTTTCCCCAAATGACCTTCCCCCTGAACTCGGATCTTGCGCTCAAACGGCGCTGAAATCCTGCTAGTGACCAAGATTTACAACCAAGGCAGAGTGGAGGAAAAGGAAAGCAGAGAGGTGTTGGGGAAGAGCAGAATTACCAGGACTTGGTAACTGAGCGGCTGTGTAGGGTGAAGGAGAAGGTGGGCCCAAGGTCATAGACCTGCGTGATGGACGGTGGGAGAGAACATGATTTGGACATGTTGAGTTTGAAATGCCAAGAGGATACCCAAATAGAAATGGAGAACAGCAGGCTGTACGGAGCTATAGATCAGGACACGGGCATTGGGCCAATAAGTGGCTGCATGGGCAAATAAAGCATCACTTAATTAGAGAGGACAGAGAAAAGAGAAGAGATCCAAGGGGCGAGCCTTGGGGGAATGGTCAATATCTAGGGAGCAGCAAAGAAGGCTAGGAAATGGCCAGCCAGGTGAAAGGAGGACTGGGAGAGACTGGTGTCCCTGAGGCCAAGGAAGACTCTTTGTCGATAACTATTAGTCACTAATTGGCCCATAGATCATAGATTCAGAGGTAGAAGGCATATCAGAGACCATTTAGTGTAACCATTTTATTTTAGAGCCCAGGGAGTGTGTGTGTGTGTGTGTGTGTGTGTGTGTGTGTGTGTGTGTGCATGCACATACTCCCTGTCCAGGATTCATCCTTGTAAAAATGCCTCTCACTGTGTTTAGAGTCTTGGATTATGTCTTATGGGCAAAGATATAGAGACAGTCCTCTCTCTCCCTCTCCCT
>NW_025386059.1:0-1375 GCF_016433145.1 Gracilinanus agilis
TCCTCTTTTTATTGTTTACATTTTATTTTCCTCCCTTTTAATAAAACTTTGTTTTGTAATATTGTGTAATAGATTGGCTTATAGTTAAGGTTTTTTAGTTCCCAGTTATGAAAGTATGAGAGTGAGAAAAACCTGGAGAGTAATAGACCTCTTGGTGTCTCATGAGAATCTTTGAAGCCTGACTCCCATCCAAATCAGAAAGGGAAGATTAGATATGGAAAGGGAGAACTGGTCAATATGATCATTTTTTTTTCTGTTTAGAACTGAAAGTTAACGGGCCCAAAGCACTTGGCTTGCTAAGAACCAAATGAGAGATGAACCATGGTGCTCCTGGGGTATGTTAGAAGAAGAGAGCATTTTAAACACTTTGTAGCTTTTGATTTCTACTTCACAGTCTCTCAGGCCTCATCTTCTGGAGGCGATGATAGAATCCAAGATGATCAGAATTTCTCCCTGGGCAGGGTAAGCTATTAACACTCCTGACAATAAGCACTGTAGAAAGGTTTAATATAGGTCTTTTAAAGTTGAACAATATTTAGCTTTCAATCTCATAGGCGTTGCCACCATTCAGATAAATGGAGACCAGTGCTTTTAAAAGTTTGAGCTTGAATACCTATAGATCTAAGGGCACTAAAAAAGTGAATTTATTGTTTTTCCCTAAGGATATAGCAAAAGAACTATTGAGGCTACAAAGAAATACATTACCTGGTTCCTACACTTGGGAATTTAACAAACTAGTTAGATTGCATTAATTTAATTTCAGTTCAATTCAAGAAGCATTACCTGGGCATTTCTCTCTTTTTAAACTTTCTAAAAAAAAGATACTTTATTTTACCAATTACATGTAATAACAATTTTTCACATAAGTTTTCTTAAGTTATAAGATCCAAATTGTATCTCTCACTTCCCTCCCCCTTCCCAGAAATGGTAAGCAATTTGATCTGGATTATGCACATTGTTCATTGGTGTAAGAGAAAAGTCATATAAAACCAAAACCCCAAAATGAAAAGCCCAATACACTAAAAGTGAAAAAGTGCGTGCTTTAATCTTTATTCTGACTTCAACAGTTCTTTCTCTGGAGGTGGAGAGCATTCTTTGTCATAAGTCCCTTACAATTGTCCCAGATCATTGTATAGCTACTTTCTATACCAAGTTTCAGGCACCAGCTGTGTCTGCTTGAGACACAAAAACAAAAATGAAAAAATATAGTCTTGGCCCACAAGAAATTTTTATTCTACTATGATGTTTGAGGGGAATTTCTGCAGCAAGCTTTTCCAAGTACCTCTTAAAATTCTATTACCTTCCCTGTCAGATTACTGCCAATTTATCCTGTATGTTTCATATGTGTGTGTATATATATATATATATATATATA
>NW_025386060.1:0-1169 GCF_016433145.1 Gracilinanus agilis
CCAGCGCAATTCTTGAGAGGTCAAGAAAGCTAAGGGAAGACTCCTGGCACACTAGGTAAACCCCTGGTCAGTTTATAGAAGGACTAGTTAGGGTGCTGAGAATAATTCGCATGAAGGAATCGAAAGTAATGAAATGACAGGTATATAACTGAGTAAGTTCTACATTTTGTGGTACAGATCAGCAAAATAAGAGATTTAGAGAGAGGAATGTGTTATTTGTAGAAGGAAAGGAAATAACACCATGAATTGTCCCCTGAGCAATAAGTGGGGTTTGAACAGCTAAGAAAGGAGAAAGTAGGGAACTGAAAAGAGGGAAGACAATCCAAAGGAAAGCAAAAATGAGCACAATGTGTTTCTGTAAATAGTATTATAGCATTTTTTGTACTTACTCTCATTCAACCCTTAAAATAAAACCCAGTGAGGTAAATACTTTAGGTATAATCCTCATTTTAAAAATGAGAAAAATAAGGCTAAGTGAGATTAAGTGATTAGTCCATGATAATATAAATAGTTTCCAAAGCAGGATTTAAAGTCAGATATCTCTCGGTTTCATATCTAACTTTGTTTTTAAATCTCAGGACTCCAATTTGACCAAAATCTAAAATATTTGAAGAAAAGTATGAAATGAGGTTGAATAATTTTTAAGATCAAAAGTCAGGAAAATTAGGTGATAAATTTAGATTTAAGATGGTCATAAACAGGTAACCATTTAGGACTTTCCACCAGAGCGGTGACATGATGGAAATGGCATTTAAGTAAGAAATCTGGGAACAATGGTGGGGAAAGTGGCCTGGAAGGGTCAGGGCCAGCAATTAAATCAAACCATTTTCTTCTTGTTTCTTTAGGGTAGAGGCTTTACTTTCTATCTCTTTTGTTGTTTTTCCCTAGTTTCTACCAAAACACTCAATAAGCATGGTTAATGATTTCTTCTGCTCCACTTCTCTATGACAATCTATTCCATGGGAGTATTCTGTATTAATAAACCCTTTAAGCAGTTCTAAATACAACTAAGCTAAATATAATACAAAATTTAAGAAAATATAAAATAATAATACTGATAATATCAATAACTGTAAGTAACAGCAACAAAAAAATTTCTAGTAATATTGGCTATTGGCTACTATAAATTTTCCTCTCTCTCTCTCTCTCTCTCTCTCTCTATATATATA
>NW_025386061.1:0-2625 GCF_016433145.1 Gracilinanus agilis
TTTCTTTTTTTTTTTTTTTGGTTCAGTGATAAGAATTAGAAAAAGGGAGTAGAGGGAACACTATGACCTCAACCAAACCAAGATTAGTTTACAGTAAGGATTTGTTTGGGTGGGGGGCAGGGCAGGCAGGGAGACGACATTAACTGGTTGTTTTCATCTCCTAGTTTTTAGTTCCTGTTTGCAGGTTGGTCTGTAATGAGGGGAAAGGCCCTCCTATTGCTCTGAGCTCAGATGGATGGAGTAGGAGACCACAGAATCCTGGGATATTTAGAGCTGAAAGGGATGTTAAAGATCATTCTAGTCCAAACTTTTCAAATTGTTAATGTGGAAATGGAGCCCCTGGGAGGTGAAATGGTCCAGGCCATGAAAAGAATGACTGTAACTCCCATACCATTATATGGGAAAAGGTCTTCTTTACATCTGTTTTTACCACTGCCCCTTTCTTCTTTTTGTCACCTAATAATGCAGGTTCCTATGTTCTGTTCACATCCACATTTGGGTTTCTCACTTAGAACTATTCAAGGGTTACTCATAAAATTGTTAGAACATGAAAAAACCATATTTGCTCAAAGATTTTTATAGCAACATTATATGTAATTGCAAAAAAAAAACCCAACTGGAAGCAACCCAAATGTCCAACAATAGGAGAATGATAAATTAATTGTGGCCCATTAATGTAATGGAATACTGTAAAGCAATTAAGAAGGGCAATTATGAGACATACAAAGACATCTGGAGAGACCTTTATGAAATAATGCAAAATTAAAAAAAAATCAGAGCCAGAAGAATGGAGCACAATGCTAACTGAGATCATATGAGGAAGAATGAATGAAAATAAATGAACAAGGAATCCTAATGGAAACTTAGCAAGAGGACCTAAAGAAGTGTTACTTAATGAACTTATATGTAACTAGCTAATAAGGAGGTATAGTTGTTTATATTGATGATGAATGTTGTTTCTAATAAAATTTAAATTATAATATAATCCACTCAATCTCAGATCCTACCTTAAAAATGACTCTTCTAAAGTGCTAATGGTTTGAAGAATCCAGACTATATTCTCTGAAAGAATCAGTACTTAGTTATATGCGGAGCTGTCTGTGTGTTGAGTTTCTGGTAGAAATTGCAGCTCCTGTACTAACCACTTTTCAAACTTGTATGTTATTTCCCTTTATGTAACTTCAGACACCAAGATCAGAGGACTATCTAGACTCTGAACATAGCTGAGAGGAAAATAGGATCTGAATATATTCCAGTTGCTCAAGGTCTGTTTTATCTCTTAGCTGAGAAGAGATTACATAATTTTCACGTTCCTGCAGCATGTCTAAATGGTACACAAAGTACTGTCCATAATTTAACCCAAACAAATGATCTTGTGCATGTCAGTCGAATTCCCACAAGGCAGCCATCTATCCATCTATCCATAAGTCCGTGCATTAACCAATGGGCCAATGCCCATTTAAAAGTATTTATCCATAAAAGTCCTGGAAGAATGGATCTAATCATTCTCACTCAAAACAAGGGCACCGTTCACCTTTAATGAAATCAACAAATAAATACCTTTGGTGACATTTGTTGTCACAGTAATGGTGCTTTTACTAGGAAGTCCTTCTTGGGTCTGATGAACTCCAAATCTGTACTATGTTTCTAGTTAAGGTAAATATCATTAGATGAACAGTGGCAACTTGAGTTTGGCTCTAGAGGAATAATTAAGTTACCTCCTTTTCTTCCAGACCCCTGTCCAAAACCATGTGAAAGATATAGAGTCCCAAGCATTACCAATAATGGCATTTTCTATAAACATAGAAATCTTCCTTAAAAAATTACACTGGTGTGAAAGAACCCAGTTGCCTTTAATAAGTTCAAAGTGTCGGACCTGGGCAGATTTTATCCCGTTAGGGGCAACTAGATGGCCCAATGAAGAAAGCACTGGACCAGAAGTCAGGAAAATCTAGATTCAAATCTACTTACCAATAGACCCTTAACAACTGTGTGACCCTCGGCAAGTCACTTAACCTCTGTTTCCCTGTTACTCAACTATAGAAAGAGGTTAAGAACAACACTTACTTCCCAGGGTTGTTGTGAAATCAGAGAAGACAATATTTTTACTTTGTTGAATGGGGAGGGGTGACATCACTTCAAAAAACTCTCACTTAACCTGTCCATCTTTGCTGTCATCCCAAATCTGTGAAAATGGTGTGTTTTGGGGTATATTATTAAGATTAATTTCACAGCAGAGTGGAAGATAGACTACAGTGAAGGGAGACTTGAGGTAGGACACTAACTAGCATGCTATTACAATAGTTTAGGGGTGAGATGAAGAAGCCTTGCCCTGGGATAGGTAGGTAGCTCAGTGGAGAAAGCATCAGGCCTGGAGTCCTGGAGTAAAGTGTGGCCTCAGATACTTTCTAGCTATGTGACCCAGGGCAAGTCACTTAATCCTAACCACCTAGCTCTTGCCAGTGTTCTGTCTTGGAATTGATATTTAGTATTGATTCTAAGAGAGAAAGACAGAGCGTAGGGAAAGAAGGAGAAAAAGAAGGAGGAGGAGGAGAAGGAGGAGAAGGAGAAGGAGGAGAAGGAGAAGGAGGAGGAGGAGAAGGAGGAGGAGGAGGAGAAGGAGGA
>NW_025386062.1:0-1038 GCF_016433145.1 Gracilinanus agilis
TTTTTTTTGTAAAAAAGTGCCAAGTATTTGATTTTCTTTTGTTGTTTCTTTTATCCTAAAAATTGCTGCCATTTCCCCCTTGTATTGAAATATATACCCTTTATTTTTATTTTGATTTTAAGTTTACTTGTGTTTCTTATGTTCCATTGAGGAGACTGGTCTCCCAAAGGATCACAGGGAAGAATGTGCATTTTGAAATGGTTCTAAACCCTGGGAGACTACAACTCCCAGGATTCTCTACTTCAACTTCCTCAGACACATCCCACTTCCTTTGTGGGAGGTATCTGAGAGAGAATAAAAAAAGAGAGAAGAGTTGGTTTTGGAACCTTTTGCTCCCAAGAGCTTTGATCCCTGCTAGCTACCAGAGATCTAATTTTCCCTGGCCTTCCCAAACCTTTCTTTTCTAACCTTAAATAAACCCAGCTAAATATCCCTAGAGTCTAGTCTGATTTTATCTGCTCCCTAGTGTGAAAATGGAATTAGTTCACCCCTATTCATTCTTTAGACTTTAGCCACCAGAAATATGTCACTTCACTTAGAATTATGAGGCAAGAAGGAAGGTCTATGACCCACATGTGACAGTAAGTGACAAATAAAAAACAAGTGACTGCCCCCTGGGCAGTCCAAAACAAGGTTGAGGTTTCCATTTGTCCATGTAGTACTAGAGGTGATTGCAGGAAGTGATGAAAAGAGCTACCTTTTAAATATGATGAAAACTTCCTAGGAAGGGGATTTTGCTCTTTCGACTTGGCCTCAGAGGAGCTTGTGTTGCGACCTCAGACTGCTTCCCTTTGATTTGTCACGTGGGTAAGTTAGGCTCACTCTCTTTCTTTTCCCTTAGGGTTTCTGGAGGCCCTAACCTAAAAAGAGATCTCTCATCTTAGAGGAGATCTTGTGGCTAGAAGCCTTGTTTAACTAACCACTGTGCCCCTTTGCTTGGGCCTCTGAAGTGCTGCCTGGGTCGGGCCTTCGGACCAGACCAGACTGAAGTAACTCTCTCTCTCTCTCTCTCTCTCTCTCTCTCTCTCTCTCTCTCTC
>NW_025386063.1:0-1683 GCF_016433145.1 Gracilinanus agilis
GGTAATACAGGTAAAACCCTGGGACTAGAAACTAGACCCTAGAACACTTACCCCATTCAGTTATGTAATTAAGTGTTCATTTTAACACATTGAAAAATATTTAGATTTAGGCAAATTTAATTCCTTTAGAAACCTGTTTCTATAGTTCCATATTTTAGCTATAGTTAATTATATGAAAAGGGAAGAAATTAAAATTGCAATTTTCTTTATGAATAATCCTTTTCCATATGAAACCACAGAACTATTGAAGGAAATCTAACCATAAATGTTTATTTTTGAACACGTTATTAGAAATACGGTGGTTTCCCCCAGTACGTAAATATAACGTGATAGAATAGAAAAAAACTAGGCAAACTGATTTCCTGATGTAAGTCTCCCAATGTAGGGTTTAAATACTACTTCTAACATTTAGTTGTTACCATAAGAACATCATTTTATTTCACATGAATAATAGTTTTACATTACTCTTTCTCTCTCTACTCTTTCACAGCCTTGTAAGAAATCACTTTATATAAATGTCAGTTCATCATTTCCATCTTATTGCTCCTCTCTCTACTCCCAGGCCTCTGCTGGAAGCCCCCTCCTCCTCTTTCCTCCAGGGAATTTCGCAGAATTCTCTCTGGTCTCAATTGCCAGTAACTGTCACCAACTATCAGCCACTCCTTCCCTGGCTTCTTTTGTCCCATCTCCCTTGCACAAATCCCATTTTTACAACATGTAATCCTGATTATGGTTCTACATTATTTGATTTACTTTTTCTCGTAATATTTTCTCTTTGACTTGGGACTTCTGGAATCTGGCTATAATAGTCCTAAGGTTTATAAATTTGGGATTTCTTTCAGGACGTGATTGGTAGATTATTTCAACTTCTATTTTCTCCTCTTATTCAAGAATATACAGGGCCATTTCCTCTAGCGATTTCTTTCAATGTGGTTCCCAGGTCCTTTTTTTTTTTTTGAGTTTCAAGGAATTCAATGATTCTTAGAATATCTCTCCTACATCTAATTTCCAGGTCATTTTTTAAAATGAGAAATTACAATTTTTTTCATTTTTAAAAGTTTATTTTATTGTTTCCTGCCATCTCAAAAAGTCATTAGGTTCCATTTGTTCAATTCTAATTTTTAGGGAACCATTTTCTTCTTTGAGGCTTTGTACTTCCTTTCTTAAAGAGTAATTTTACTGTTTGAGGTACTGTATTTCCTTTTTTAGAGAACTGTTTTCTTGAGTAACATTTTGTTCTAAGCTGTTCATTTTTTCTATAATTTTCTAATTTTTCTAAGTTTCTTTTATTCTACACTTTAAAAAAAATCTCCTTGGAGTTCATTTTGGGCTTGACATCCTTTCATATTTTCTTTGAGGCTTCACACATTTTCTTTTTTTATATTGCTTTCTTCTTCTGAGCTTGTATTTCAGTTCTCTCTTGTTGAGATCTTTTTCTATGTCAGGCTTTTTACTGTCTTTAGTGGTTATTTATTTTTTTAATATATCTATATACTGAAGCTTACCTTTGTTCTGGGTTGAAGGGAATACTGTCCCATACTTGTATTGTTCCTGAAGTTGACTCACCTGTTTCAGTCTCAGATTGAGTACTCTTCAGAAGTGTTTGCTTGCTATGTGAAGGTTTACAGCTGTCCAGTTCAACTGGTTGGAGTTGGGTTCTGCCTACTCTCACTGAGACTGGAC
>NW_025386064.1:0-1342 GCF_016433145.1 Gracilinanus agilis
CATTGAATGCAAAGTCAGAGGACATAAGACCAATCCCAGTTCTTTCACTTACTACCTTATTTCTCTAGAGGAAATAATTTATACCTTTTGGACTTCAGTTTCCTTCTCTGCTAAACGATGGCCTCTAAGGTCCCTCTAGCTCTATATCCTGTGATCTAACTCAGTGCTATGATTTTACGGATATGCTAATCAAATTGCACAGAACTCAAGTGATTTGCCTATGGTCAAACAGTTCAGTAACGAAGGTGTAGCATTAGAGGTGGTGCTGGAACTGGGATTCAAAACCTGATTACTGACAGAAGTGGACTTTGTAGAGTATAGAATGAGACAAAGGAATAGATGCCAGCAAACACATAAATATATCAAATGGAATGTAGTTGGGGGGTACCGTCCTTGATTTCAGGGCTCATTCCGTGTATGCACTTAGTACCATTCTTTAGATTAGAGCACCCTCTCCCTTGGACAGTACTGGAGACACACTGACCAGCCCAGATCCCCACAACCTTCTTATTTCCAATGTGCCTTATCAGTTGCAAAAAAGCTTCTGCCAAGAAAGTTTTTCCAGGTGATAGACAGCCCTGGTTACAAGGTCTAGGATCCCAGCTTATCTTGCATTAGTTAAATTTTAAAGTGATGTCTTCCTGAAGGTATTTTTTTTTTTTTCCTGAAGGTATTTTTGAAGGCTTCTTAGGGCTCTTGCTTCAGCTTAGGAAATGCCCTTGTCTTATCACAAGCATCTTTGAAAGATATCTTCTAGGTGGATTACTGGCTGGGAATGCATCCATAGATTGTTAATCTCATCCATTTACAGGGATTCTTATTAGTTTTCATCAAAAGCATGGCATTTCATGATATGTTCCTGAGATCCTTAATTTCTATCATATTTGGGTCCCAAAGCTTATCTTTCTTTCCTTTTTCTCTTTCTTTTTCTCTTTCTTTTTTCCTTCTTTTATTCCTTCCTTTTTTCTACTTTCTTTTTGTTCCTATCTTCTTTTTTTCTTCTTCCCTCCCTCCCTCCCTCCCTCCTTCCTCCCTTCCTTCCTCTCTTCCTTCCTTCCTTCCTTCCTTCCTTCCTTCCTTCCTTCCTTCCTTCCATGTACTTTAAAATATTGTACCCTGGGGACTTCATTTCCCAGCATTCCCCAGGTGTTGGTTTGTTTATAAATTTGCTGAAACTCAGCTGGGAGGATATGATAGGTGGCTGGGTCTCTGGCTCTTTGCTTTGCTCACTCGACTGAAGGATCCCCTTTCTCTCTCACTTTGTTGTTATTAAATCCTATACATTTTAACACTAGGAGTATTGTATATCCATTTTTAGTCTTACACTTGTTTCCTTCCTTCC
>NW_025386065.1:0-1379 GCF_016433145.1 Gracilinanus agilis
CCTTCCTTCCTTCCTTCCTTCTTCTTTCCTTCCTTTCCTTCCTTCCTTCCTCCCTCCCTCCCTCCCTTCCTGCTATATTAGAAGTGTTTCCAGACTGGCAGGACTCACCAGACCTTGTACTACATTGGCAATGTCTTTGGTAACCTCAGGTCTCCTTCATGTCACAGAGAAATACCAGTGTAGCATGTTAAGGGAATCAGAAATGACTATGACAAAATCCCTTAGTCCAGTTGTCTTCCAGGAAGAGGTGACTATGAACTTCAGTGAAAATATGATTGGGAGGTTCATAAGCAATATCTTCCATGAGACATAGATCCAAGTTTCCAACAAAAAGTCTCCTTCATATAGTACTCCAAATTACTTATTTTTTTCTTAAAATCCTTCACATATTAATTGATTTCCTTCTCAGTGAGCAGAGGAGGGATTGGAGAGAGAGAGTGAACTTGGAACCCAAAATTAAAAAAAATGTTAAATTGAAAAACAATATCCTGTACCATAGTAACAATACTTTCTTAATACTTAAAAAAATTGTTATTTCCTTGGTGTGATTATTTCCTCCACTGAGATAAAGAAGAAAAGAGCTGATCAGTGAGAACATGAAGATCAGTAGTGTCATATGATTAGTGTCATAAATAAGTGAGAAAGACTAGCAGGTAACTGACAGTGTTATGGTAAGGTGCAGTACAAGACACTGAGTCAATGACCCAATTTATATTAATTAGACAAGAGAATTGTGATTGCTAAAATGAAATTTGGGATGTTGAACTCACCTAGAGTGAGGTCAACAGAAATAGCTAATGTGATAGAGAACTCTTTTATAGTATGCTGAAACTGAAGGAAAGCTTTGTTATTTATGGCCGTGAAATTTTTTTGTGGCATAGCAAAGGAATCTTGACCACACAGGCCAAAGATCTTATAGTGCTGTTAATGAGACATATTGTGCAAAGAAAATATTTTTACCCTAGAAACTTGCAGTCAAGGTTGAAGAATAATTGAGACATATGACTATGACTCCCTAAAAACATTAAAAAATTATTTATTTTGATAATTGTTTAAAATTTGTAAAGGTAAATATTTGAGGTCATGAAAAGAGCTGCATTCTTCTCCTTTAGCTGAAATGTTTTGACAATATTTTCAGTAAAATTAGAAATAAGAAAAATTTACTACCAAATTGGAAAAAAAACACTGAAAAGGCAATGTACAATGTTAGTTTGTAAGAAAAATAAATCTCAATAATGAAACAGTTTGCTAGAAAGAAAGAAAGAAGATGCCACTCTTCTTAAAACCTTACTAAACGAACTTGCAGACTGCTCATGCATATGTTTGCTTGTTTCTCTCTCTCTTTTCCTTCCTTCCTTCCTTCCTTCCTTCCTTCCTTC
>NW_025386066.1:0-4823 GCF_016433145.1 Gracilinanus agilis
CCTGCCCACCGCTCCAGCCCGTGGCCCAACGCTGCTGCCTCTACTTTTAGCCGTGTGACCTTGGGCAAGTCACTTCTCCTCCGGCCCTCGGCTTCCTCCTCTGCCGAAGGAGAAGGATCATCGTGGCCCTCCTCTAACTCCCGGGCCTGGGGGGAGGCCACCCCCGAAGCGCCCGCCCGCCCGGGCCAGGGGATTTATTGTTATTCTAATCCAGCGTGGGGGTTGGGCCGGCTCTTCCCGGAGGTCTTCGGAGCTCGCAGTCCTGGGGCCGCTTGTTTGGGGGAGGGGAGCTGGGGGCGGCCGTGTCCGCCGCGTGTCCGCAGGGCCCGGGGGTCCTAGTGTTGGGGGGGCCGCTAATTAGCCGGCTCGGCCAATGGGAAGCTTGTTCGCTGAGCCCAGCCTGGCTGGGAAAGAACCGAGCTCAGAACAAAGGAGCCCAACTGGGGAGCCTGCCCTGAGCCTGGCCTTGGGATCTCGGGGTGTCCCAAGGCAGGGGGCGGGCGAGCCGAGCCCGGGAGGGGGAGCTTGTATTCAACTTTTTTGGTGTGGGTTTGGGGGGGGGGGAGGGTACGCGCGTGCGCGTGCGCGCAAACGTGTGTGCTTGGATGCCCCTGGACTATGTGTGGGTGAACGGACGGGGCATCCCTTTCTGTCCCGGCCCTCCGCTACAATACCGGGCTGTTGCCATGGGCCTCCCCCGGAAGCACCAGCCTGCACTCAGTTGCCAAAGTGATGCTCCTAGGGACACTGCTCCTCCCAAGCTACCTTGGCTCCCCATTGCCTCGGGAGAAAAATGCAGGCTCCTAGTGGGGCTTGTCTGTCTCCAGCCTTGCTTTCTAGGTGGCCCCCATTACACATTCTCTTCCCCTCACTCTGCAGGCCAGCTAACCCAGCTCATTTGCAGTTCCCCACCTCTGTGCCTTTGCCTGCCTGGAGACTTCCCCTCCTCATTTCTGCCTCTGGTTGCTCCCCCTCATGATCATAGAATCAGGGGACCTTAGTTTTAATTAGAAGGAACCATGGAGGACATTGAGCTGGTTCCCCTCCCCCATTTTATGGATGAGGAAACTGAGGCACTGAGAAAGCAAATGACTTATCCAGGGTCATACGGTTAGTTGATTTGAGTCTAGAACTTTCTGATTCTAAATCTAGTTCCCTGTTCGCTACAGCACAGTTTATGGAAAGACTTTTGTCCACCTTCAAACACTATCGGGGTGCTGGATAGAATAATATTAGTAATATGGAATAACGGCTGATATGTAATAGCCTGGCTAATAATTATACGAGTTGCTACAGAATATAACGCTCAGTGGCAATAGTCAATATGGAATGCCTCGGGCAATAATTGTCAGTATCATCATTATTATGGAGCATAATGTAATGAATAGAAAACTGCCCCTGGAACCGGGAAAGCCTGACTTCAATGCAAGTCCTGCCTGTGTGTGACCTTGGGCAAGTCACTGAACTCCTCCATGCTCCGGGCTGGAGAAGGGGAGACGGCGGGGCCAGTCCAGTGCGCGTGGCTGTTTGGAATGGATACCGGACGCCGACTTCCTCGTGTACATGTTATCCCACCCGAGCAGATCACAAGCCCCTTGAGGGCAAACATGTGTCGATTGAACGAGTGAGCGAGTGGACACAGGTTGTGTGTGTTTTCCTGCATGCAGACACATGACAAATTGCTTTCACGTGGTCTGGATGGTGGCGTGGCTTGCCAAGGACACGGCTCTGTGCCCGGACCCCTAGACAGTGGCGCAGTGGCAGGATCCAGGGTGAGAGGCTTGGTGCGAATCCTGGCTTTTGGCTCCTTCGTCTTTGGGGGCCTCATTTCCCTCCTTCGTAGGGTGAGTGGACTCGGGTGACCTCTCTGGTCCCTTCTAGCTCCCAACTCTGTGCCCTGGGTGCCAGGGCTAGTAAGTGGGCACATTTCCATGTCGATGCATCGCCGAGCACGAATGCACCAAGGCGTGTGCGTGTGCACAGGCAGGTGTGATTAGGAGCACACGGGAGTGTGTCATTGTCAGTACGTGGTGTCATGCGGGCATGTGACTGCCCGGGTGAATGGATGTGTGAAAGAACCAGCTGGTGAGTTGGGCAGGCCCAGCAGCCTCCCGAGAGCTGACGCTCCTGTCCGAGCCCTCGCTCGCTGCCACCGCAGTGGTTAAGATTGACCTTGAGCCAGGCGCTTAGCCTCTCCGGGCCTCAGTTTCTCACCTGTGAAGGGAGGGGCTTGGACCCAGTGACCTCCGAGGTGCCTTCGGGCTCCCTGAGCCACTGTGGTGGGGGGAGTGCTCAGCTCCTTGCCCAAAGGCTCCAGCCTGAGCTCTCCTTCCCTAGCTTGTCTCTTGTCCATTGAATCCGACCTCCTCCGGGCGCCCAGTGCTGGATGGAGGGGCTGGAGGCCGGGCCTTGCTGATTGGCAGGCAGCCTGGCCAGGAGCGGTGCAGGCTTTTGCCCTCAGAGATGTCAGCAGTGCCCGGGCCTTGGTTCCCCTGGACCCTTTTTAGAGAAAGAGACAGACCGGAAGGAAAGAGACAGACAGACAGACAGACACACACACATACACACACACACACACACACACACAGACCTGGGGGGTGGGGGGTGGGAGAGACCCTGAGACAAAGTCTGGCCAGGGCTGCATTGCAGCTTCCTCTCCTCACTCCCTGCCTTTGACCTGCTGTGATCTGCATCACTGCCTCCCCTTTGGCCAGACTCGGTTGGACAGCCAGGGATGGCCCATTCATTGGGCCCCCTTGGATTTTATTCAGTGTCTAGAGGAAGCCAAATGGGCAAAGAGGGCCTGCTGGGGCCCTTGTTGGGAGGAGGACTCTGCACTGGAGCAGACCATTTGGGGAAAGAAGCCTGCATTGGGAGGGAAGGAAGGAGCGAAAAGGCGTCTAGCAGGGGCTTACTGGCTGCTCACGATACTCCGGGGATACAACAGCCAGAAAAGTCTGGCAGGCCTTCTCCTCTAGAACCCCCATTCTAATGGGGGAGCCCACACTTCCCAGGTTTCCGCTGTGGAGACAATGGAAGGCCCGGCAGTTCTTTGGGTATTGCAGTCGTGCAGATGGTAAGGCCACCCTAATCTTTAGCATCAGGTCCATTGATAAACCCCTAGTGGTTCCCAATGTTGAGTCATTTGCCAATGCCAAAGACTGGTGGAAGACCTAGTTAGGAGTCCTGGGTCTGCCCCTTCCTGATTGCGTGGCCTTGGGTAAGTTCTTTCTCCCCCGTGAAGGTGTTACATAAAATAATTTCAGAGGTTCTTTCCAGCTACAAATCTGCCGGCCCAGCATGCCCTTTGTCTGCCAACCCCTTACCCCTTCGCTGCTGAAGGAACCCAAGATGGTGTTTCCCTCAGCATCCCAGCTTTAGAGGTAGAAGGGACCCTTATAGGCCATCGAGTCCGACATCTGTTTTTCACATGAATAAACTGAGGCTCAGAGAGGACACATGATTTGACCAGGGTCACACAGCCAGTAAGAATCAGATGGGGTGTGATTGGAGCCCGGGGCGCTGCTTCTGGTCTCAGTGACAGGCCGGATAGTGCTGTCACGAGAGCCTTGAGCTCAGATGAATTCAGGACATCCAGGCTTTTGAGCCTTCTGCTGACACTGAGCCTCTCAGATTGGGGGTGGGGTGGGGGTGGGGGGGTTCCTTCTCACTGTCCCTGTTACCCAGAGGCATTGTGAGGAAGGAGTTACAGCATCCTGAAAGGACGCACAAAATGGCGGCCCTCCCCATCTCCCCAAATTCGACCGCCCCTCTGTACCCTCCCTGGGCCATTGCCCAAAGCCAGAAAGAAGAGTGGTCGGAGGAGAGGGAGATGGCATCTGAGCGGGGTCCGGTTCGGCCTGGACGTTGGATGAGGGGCTCTGGCGGCGGCGGCTGCTGCTGCTCAGAAACCTCGTTCCTCTTCAAAGGCATTGTGCCTTTGGGGGCCACAGTTACCCGGTAGCGAGGGATGCCTTTGACAGAGAGCTTGGAATTGCTGCCAGTTTCCCTGGACCCTGTGTGTGTGCGTGTGTGCGTGTGTGTGCGAGAATCGAAGGTTTGGCCGCAGCAAGGCAGCAGTCACCTTGTAGGCACTGCATTAGACCCCATCGGGAGCTCTTCTGCCTTCCCTTCTGGGTGCTGACAAATTAGAACGTGTCCAGAGGATGCTGAGAGGGATCAGCCACGGGGCCGGGCTTCTTTAGGCCAGAGAAGATAAGACAGACAGGGGAGCAGAAGATGGCTGGCCTCGGGTATTCAGGGGGCTTCTAGCCCAGGAAGGGAGTGGACGCCTCTTCTGCTTGGCAGAGCCCAAAGGCACGGGGAAAGGTGGCTTTTGGTTTGCTTCATTTTTCAGTCTCTTGATTGTTCTATACTGAAAACCTAGAGTTGGGTTCTGGGGACGCCAGAAAGAACTGCGGTAGCCCAGCAGTCAGGAGGGCCGCCCTCTAAGGCCTGCCTCGGTGACCTTGCCGGGACTCGGCAGTCTGTCACCTCGGAGACCCGATGGCAGACCACGTCCTCTGTAAGACTCCCCTCTGCTCCAGGGTCTTTGATCCTAACAGTCTTCACACTGAATAGAGTGGGCCGTGGATGGGTGGACGATGGGTGGCACTATTTGGCGAGTATTTGTTCAAAGGGTCCCATCCTGTCCCATCTCCTCCAACAGGCTGCCTCCTTTCCATCGCCTCTACTCTCTCAGTTCTCTTCTTTTCAACACCGAGCATCGTTTCCCAGGCAGAAAATAGATATGGGATAGGGCATAGGCAATTGGAGTTAAGTGACTTGCTCAGCTAGGAAGTGTTTGAACCACATTTGAACCC
>NW_025386067.1:0-2522 GCF_016433145.1 Gracilinanus agilis
GAGAGAGAGAGAGAGAGAGAGAGAGAGAGAGAGAGAGTGTTCCAGGCCTGGAATCAGGGAGACTTGAGTTCAAATTTGGCTTCAGATACTCAATAGTTGTGTGACCCTGGAGAAGTCACTTAACCCTTTTGGCCTTGGTTTCCTCATCTATAAAATGACCTGGAGAAGGAAATGGCAAATCACTCCAGTGTATTTACCAAGAAAGCTCTAAATGGGTCAGAAAGAGTCAGATACAATTGAAACTGAACAACAACAACAAAAGCGTTGAATAGACTGCTGGATGTGTAGTCAGAAAGAGTGAATAGAAATCCTACCTGAGATGCTTATTAATTTTATGGTTCTGGACAAATCCCTTAAGCTATTTGTGCCTCAATTATTCCATTTTGAAAATAAGACAATAATAGTACATACCTCACAGGATTTGGGATAGTATTAAATGAGAACATGTACAAAGTGCTTTTTAGGCATAGGTATAATATGAATGCTAAACATTTTTATTCTTATTATATTCATTTATTAAAAAAAACATTCATTAAGTGCCTAGAATGTGCTAGGCACTGTAATTAGCAAAGGAACTGTTATATCACACTCATGTTTCCTAGTCCATATTGAATCTTTTTTTTTTAAACCCTTACTTTCCATCTTGGAGTCAATACTATTGACTCCAAGGCAGAAGAGTGGTAAGGGTAGGCAATGGGGGTCAAGTGACTTGCCCAGGGTCACACAGCTGGGAAGTGTCTGAGGCCGGATTTGAACCTAGGACCTCCCATCTCTAGGCCTGACTCTCAATCCACTGAGCTACCCAGTTGCCCCTCATATTGAATCTTAATTTTTGGCTATGAGAAAAAAAAAGAAAACAATCCCGTATAAAAGCCTTATCTAACAGTGTCTATACTATCTTGTTCTAAAAGTGCTCCATCTCTATTTCTCTGTTGTAATGGAGGAAGTATATTTCTTTATCTCTTTCTTAGAACCTTCATTATGTTTTTTTTCTTAGAATCCAACTTCCTTTTCCTACTTTCCATTTATTTCTGAAGATTAGTCACAAAGAATCATTACACAGAGTTCTACCCCAAATAGAGGTCCATTGTTCATATTATCCTAAGATTTTTCTTTCTTCCTTTTTTGTAAACATTACCTTTTGTTTCAGAATCAATAATAAGTATTAATTCCAATTTCTACTGATAAAGCATATGCATATTCATACTGATAAAGAATACACATATACAATAAAGAAAATACAGAAAAGTGGTAAGAGCTAGGAAATTGAGGTTAAGTGACTTGGCCAGGGTCACACTACTAGGATGTATCTGAGGTCAGTTTTGAACCCAGGACCTTTCATGTTGAGGCTTGATTATCCACTGAGCCATCTAGTTGCTCCTCCCCTAAGATTTTTCACAACTATGTCAGAATAACAACCAACTATATTGCTATTACAAGGCTAACATCGGCGTAGTTATATTAATGCAATTCACATTTATATAGAATTGTGGATTTTACAAATGACTTTGCTCAGAACGATCATGTAAGGTAATTAGTCTAATATTTCAATTTCCTCCCATTTCCTCTGAGGGAACTAAGGCTCAAAATCACATGACTAAAAGACAGAAGACAAGATTCAAAAGCAGGTATCTTGTAAGAATAAAAATAGCATTTTTTTTGCACTACTCCTGACTGTTAGCTTTCTAAATCTGTATGTGGGAGATGTCATCAATTCTTTGATACTTTGCCATCCAATGGGATACCTTTAACTGAACCATCCAGCTGATGTGTTTTTTTCAGGAAGTCCTAAATTCAAATCCTGTCTTTAAATACTTACTAGTCCTATGATAAAAGGCATGTTAAACTCTCTATGCCTCAGTTTTATAATCTATAACATGAAGGGATTGTTTTCAATACATCAAGTCTTTACTGAGTCTAAATCAATAATATGATCTTATGAATTAATGAATAAATGAAAATATGTATGGAATACTATGCCAGGCATTGTGCTATGATTCTATGGTTTTTTTTTTTAAAAGGTACTAGAGGTTCTAAGGCAGCACTGGTGAAGGTTTTCCAGTTTGAGTGCCCAGAGGGCAAATTCAAGCTGTCTGTGAGCCTCCTGACCCCACACTACTGGAGAGAGCAGAGGGAGGAAGTGCTTACTTTGGGTGGCTGGACAGAGGGGTGGAGCATGCAAAATTGTCCTTGGTCACTAGGAAGAGAGGGAACAGAGCAGCTCCTAGGTGTCAGGGGCAGCATGTGTGCCAATACGTTGTTAATGCTTCTCTAGGGCATAGTTGGAAATTGAGGAAAGATTGACTTCAACATTTTCTGGATATGCCTCCCTCTAAGACTGGGTGTAGATGGTGAAGGCATAAAGGGAAGTAAAGTGCTAATAAACATGTCTACACCAGCAGCTTTATCTTTTTCTTCTCTTAGATAGAAAACCTCATATTTTTGTTTGCCTTGTATTTTGACTTGATGCCTTTTCTAAATGATATTTTTTACATTTTAATTATATATCAATATTATCTTAA
>NW_025386068.1:0-1724 GCF_016433145.1 Gracilinanus agilis
CTCTTTCTTTCTCTCTTTCTCTCTCTCTTTCTCTCTTTCCTTCTTTCTTTCTAAAACCCTTGCCTTCTGTCTTAGAATCAATATTAAGCATCACTTCTAAGGCAGAAGGAGGGTAATGGCTAGGCAATTGGGATTAAATGACTTGCCCAGGGTCACATAGTTAGGAAGTGTCTGAAACTAAATTTCCACCTGGGTTCTCCTGACTACATGCTTAGCAGTCTATCCACTGAGCTACTTAGCTTCCCCTAACCTTTACATTTCTAATTCTTCTAATTATTAATATGCTTACAATGCAAGATCCTTGAAGGAAGGAATTTTTTTTTTTGCCTTTGTTTCCCCAGTGCCTAGCACAGTGCCTGCCATACAGGAGACACTGAATATATACTTACAGAATAATGAGTGAATTGAATGAGTCAATAGTCTTACGAACCCTTTCATCCAGATGGAATGTACATACTTGTAAAATGGTTATTGGCAAATCTCCATGCATTATATTTTTAATGTATTTTCATTGTGAGTTCATTGAGAACATTGGAAAGCCCATTCTACTTTTTCACTCCTCAATGCTAATTCAGGCTGACAAGCTAAACCCAAAGATTCAGATATATTTCATTGTCTGGATGGCAGATGCTCACACAGTAACTCATGCCATGCCATTTTCTAACTTATAAGGTTTTTTCATAGCTTGTTTTCTTTAAGGACTAGTGCTATCCATATATAGCTACTATGAAAAATATCCAACAGCCACATGGATAGAGTCCACTTCATGATTCTGGTTTGTTTTTGTCTTTATAATAATCAGCTTGATTTTTTCTAACTCCAATTACGCACAGAGATCTTCTTCATAAAACTTTGTTCCCATAGTACTTGCATATTTACAACAATGCACTGTTGTAATATCCCATGCCTGGAATGCGTTATCTTCTTAACTCTGGCTCACAGAATCCTTGACCCTCTTTTAAGACTCAGCTCAAGCTCCAACTTTTCCATGAAGTCTTCCTTAATTCCCCTACAATCACCAGTGCCCTTTCCTTAACTTCTTCTCCCTAGTAAATTTTATAATTAATCTATGTATATTTATTTCATTTAGATTCATTTGGCCTCCTTGGGGTTATCAAATAGCAATGGATGCTAGAGATGGATTGCTACTGATCAGGATGGAAATTCCCAAGAATTTAAATGAATATGCACGTGTATATGTACATATGTGCATATATATGTGGAGAGAGAGAGAGAGAGAGAAAGGAAGAGAGAAAGAGAGAGAAAGAGAGAGAGAAGAGAACCTGTCTGATTATAATAATGAATCTCCTGAGTGGTCCATTGCATTCAGATTCACACTCTTCAGTGTTATAGTTATGTAAAATATTGGTTTCAGCCCAATGGAAATATGCAGTGAAAATTCAAATAATGCAACCATTTTCCAGGCATTGAATATTAGTGACCAGGCATTTCAGAACTTTGTTTGAAGAGAGCTTCATCTGGTAGTCACTATTTTCCATCTGGCTCCTTGCTTTGCCTGGCACAAGCCTGACTCCAGACACAAACTTGGCCTTGGCTTAAGCTGAGGAAAGAGGGGAACAGAAACACATCTAGATTTTTGTTTCCTTTCTGCCTTACCTTTTCCACTTGCAGCATGCAGAGGGAATTAAAATGGGAATTAAAATTCAGAGCATTGGAACTAAGCAGAATAAAAATATAATCTTAGCATCACAGATCCAGAGCCA
>NW_025386069.1:0-1709 GCF_016433145.1 Gracilinanus agilis
CCTTCCTTCCTTCCTCCCTTCCTCCCTTCCTTTCTCTCTCTCTCCCTTCCTCCCTCTCTTTCTTTCTTTTTCCTTCCTTCCATTTTCTTTTTTAATCTACTGCCCAACTCTCATTGTTCCTTTCCTTCCTTTTTCTTTCTGTTTTCTTCCTTTACTCTTTCTAGCTTCCTTCCTCTTTTTTCTTTCCCTCTTTTTTTCAAAATCCAGCAATTAATCCAGGGGCAATTTAGTACATTCAATAGCTCCAAAATAACTAGGGAGAAAGAAAAAGTCCTTGAATCTGAACTGAAATAGGGAACTAGCACAATCATTTTAAAAACCCAGGAAGAAAGGAGGCACAGGGTCTGAAGATGGTGTGGCAAGTAGAAAGTAACCTGAATTTTGAGTCTTTCTCAGACAGGGACTTGTTGGAAGGAAAGAGGAGAGGGAAGCTGCTTTCTCTCTTGCCCCTAACCATTCCAAAGAATCAGGGAAATCTTGTCATCTGTACCTTTTCTTCCTGTCTTCAGTTCCTCCAATACCAGCGTCCCTGCCAGATGTGGTGTGACTATGAAGGACTCTACATAAACATACATTATTAAGTGAGTAGTGTGTCCTTGGCACAATGGAGCCAAAATTGGGAAAGAAAGTTGTAGGGCTTTGTAGGCTGTCTCTTAGGTGGGAAGCTTCAAGGATGAATCATTAAGGTACTAGACAATAGCTAGGCCTTCAGTCTTATTCAAAGTGCTCAGAAAATTGCACTGCCAGGATGGACCCATGGGAAGAGATGGAGTCAGCTTATTTTTTATTTAAGGGATGCAAAGCTCCAGAAGCCTCCTGGATTCAGGGTACTTGCCTGAAATTTAAGTAGGAAGCCTAGGCTGGCTACTCTTTCTAGTGATGCTATCTGTGGCTGTGAACCCAGGATAGACAGTGGTAGTGGTGGTGGTAGTGGTGGTGGTAGTGGTGTGTGTGTGTGTGTGTGTGTGTGTGTGTGTGTGAGAGAGAGAGAGAGAGAGAGAGAGAGAGAGAGAGAGAGAGAGAGAAAGAGAGAGAGAGAGAGAGACAAAGAGAGACAAAGAGAGACAAAGAGACAGAGACAGAAAAACAGAGATCCTTGTCCTATGTGTGTTGGTCAGTGTAAATGGATGTGTGAACCAGGGAGTAAATAAACATGTAATAAATGTGTCTATACCGTTATGTATGTGGATGAGTGTGTGTAAATAGGGGTGATTATTGGGGTGTGGGTGTGGTTTGTGTTGTGTTTTTTAGTAAATGTGTATTTGTGAGTGTCTCCATGCCAGGGCCTTGGCTTGCGTAGGTGAGTATCTTTGTGTTTGGATGTCTGGATTTGAGGAGGTAAGAAGGCCCCTTTGCCCTGTGGCTGCCCAGGTTCAGGCTTGGTTAAGTGCCTACACTGTTCTCTTGGGTCTTTCGGTCTGACAGTCAGTGTGTCCTGGCCGGCTTCTCCCTTCCCGCCTCCCTAATCTAAACCATGCGGATTCTTCAGTCCCGTCCTAGCCCAGAGGGGCCGAATGCCCGCCCAGCCCCAAGTACTAGAGCCGGCGGCTACTGGCCTCATTCAGCTTAGGGTATCGGGGTGTCTGGGGAGTAGATAGGAGTGAGGAGCAAGGGAAACTTGTCCCCCACCCCCACCCCAGCAGGATGGCGGGAGCAGCCCTGATTGACAGTAGCAACGTCAGCGCCTGAGGGGGGGCCGGGCCGGGGGG
>NW_025386070.1:0-1606 GCF_016433145.1 Gracilinanus agilis
TTTCAATCATTTTTCAGTTGTGTCTCACTCTTTATGACTACATTTTGGGTTTTCTTGGCAAAGCTGCTGGAGTGGTTTTCTTCTTATCCCTTTATGTTACTTCAGTTGGTGATCTCATCAGCTCCCAAGGATTTAATTACTTTCTCTATGCTAATTATTCTCCAAACTATTTATGCTGCCCTAACCTCTCTGCTGAACCTCCAGTCTCACATCTCCATCTGCAGTTCAGTTATCTCAAAATAGATTTCCAATTGACACCTGAAGATCAACATATGCAAAACAGAATTTATTATCTTTCCCCATATACACTTTCTTCCCTCCTAACTTTGTTATTATTGTAGAAAGTAACATTGGACTCCTAGCCCCTCAGGATAGCACCCTCAGTGTCCTTCTTGGCTTTGCATTCTCTCACCCTCCATATTTTATCTATTGTTAAGATTTGACATCTTCCATTTTCTGATAGTGTTAAAATTCTTGTAACAGTCCTCATCACTTTGTGCCTGGACTATTGCAATAGCCTGCTGGTGGGTCTGCCCGCCTCAAGTCTCTCTCCATCCAAATCCATCCTTCATTCAGTCAACAAAGTAATTTTTCAAAAGCACTGATTTGATGATATCATTTCCATACTCAATCAATTCTAGTAGAATTCTACCACCTCCAAGACCAAATGCAAAATCCTGTTTCATATTCAAATCTTATCTAGCACCATTTTACTTTTCCATTTTTCTTACACTTTATGCTGTCATGTATGCTTTGAACCAGTGACAGTGAGTTCCTTGTTTCTATGAATAAGACATACCATCTCTCAACCCCAGGCATTTTCTCTGGCTATCCCTCAGGACAGGAATGTTATCCCTCCTCATCTCTACCTACTGGATTCCTTTAAATACTAACTAAAATCCCATCTAATATAGACAATCTTTCCCAATCCCTCAATTCTTGTGCCTTCTTTCTTTCAACTATGTATGATTCATCCTGAATATAGTTTATACATATTTCTTTGATTGTTCTTTCCTCCATTTGGTTATGACACATTGAGGGCAAGAAGTGTCTTTTGCTTCTTTTTGTATACCCAGTGTTTATCACAATACTTAACATACGGTAGACTTACCACTTCCTGACTACAAGCCTGCCAGTGTTCCAGTCCCTGTGATCTCCGCCACTTTTCCTGACTCCATTTCTATGAATCTGGAATCCTGGGATTTCCAAGAAGCAACCCCCACTCTGACTTGCCGAACACCAAGGTTCAGCTTCAACTCTACCTCTAAAGAATTTGAGAAGTATATTCCCCTTTCTCCCTAGTTCTAGCCTTCCATGTGTTTCTCTAAAGACCTAATTTAGGCAACCCCCACCCCCACAAGCTCTACACATGGTATTTTCTGCAAAACTGACCTAAGTTTTTCTCTAGCCCTGAGCCCATGACCCAACACCACATGGACCTAGCGTTTACCCTTAATCGGACCACATGGCCTATTCACCCCCATACCTGCTCAGAACTTTGAACTGAGAGCAAAGACTGATTATAAAAAAAACTCCTTAAACTCAGCAGAACTCAATCTAAAGAACCTTAAATTGAACAAGGGGTGAACTTTTAAACCTCGGAACT
>NW_025386071.1:0-1678 GCF_016433145.1 Gracilinanus agilis
CAATTATATATATCGAATAATTTGACCAGCAGGTCTTCCTCCTACTCCGATAAAGTGAAGTAAAGGACTTGTTCCAGCCCTTTCCATTTCCCCTTGGCCTCGGCTACGTCTCTGAAGAGGTCTGTGTAGCCCAGGAAACACACAAATAGAATAGCCAAGTTCATGGTGAGTCAGCAGTGGAAAAAGCATTTGATTGGGAGAAATCCAGAGATCTGGGTTTAATTACCAAATGGAGCATTAACTTTCCTTGTTTTTTTTTTTTACCTATGAGTCACTTCACTTGCTTTGAGCTTCAGTCTCCTTATCTGTAAAATGAGGGAGTAGGTGATCTCTAAGGTGTCTTTCACTTTCCAAATTCCTTGATCCTCTGATTATACTCCTTCCCCAAATAGTGTATAAACATGTAAACAGGTTAATGGCAGGGAGGAGAGCTGAGTGAATACTTTCATTCATTTTCTGTTCCCTCATTCAATAAGCCACAGTGAAAACCTATTGTGTACATCAGGCACAATCTGTATCCGAAAATCTAATTGTAGAGGCAATGCATGAGACACAAAAACTACCAGAAAAGCAATATAAAAAATATGAAAAATGGAAAATTAACATATTACAATGTACATACTTAAGTCCTTAATTTATAAATAGATCTTTCGCTCCAGACCCCCATTTTAATATTTTCATTGTACATCCTTAGAGTGCCTCATCTTTTACTAGGGAGAAGATGGAATCTTTCTAAATGGAGCTATTTCAGGGAGAAATGTGAAAATATGTTCGGGAGATTCCTTGGAGAAACAGTCTTAAGAGCATAGGTAGATATTTTGCAATGGGTTTTGGCCAGCTAATAACTTGTTGAAGTTATGACATCCAGTCAAAGAGCTGGATGAAAAGACATTTGAAAAATTCCATCAGTTTCACATATGATCTCTTTGCTTTACTAACTTTTGGGGGATTTCAGTGAAGATCAGGATATCCAATGAAGAGCACAAAGTCTTCAACCTTTTGAGAATGAACCATAGGAATCCTAACACTGGCATACAGATTTTTTCAACAAGAGCAGCATCAATGCCCTGGAGATCCAGGAATTGTATGTCATTTTTTAGGACTCCAGCTGGACAGAAAAATGCATTCAGCATTTGGCCCACATATGGACATGGACTTGATAAGACTAATGCTTTTTAGGAACTGAGCTGAGTTCCTGCAGAGAGCAAGGAACAGGGAATAGTACAGTCCAGAAATGTTGAAGGAAATGTTTGAACATTTGTTCTTCTTATATCTTGGAAGCAAATATTCTTATGTAAAATTGACCTAAAGTTAAGTGGCTAAATAGAATTGGTGGTGCTAGACACTATTCCCTAACAAGTAGGGGAAACATAGCCAGGGAAATTTTGAGACAGTAGCAAAAGAAAAATACACCCTATAATTTTCTTAGGATATCCTAAAACACTCTGGAGAAGATATAGAACACTTGACCTTGAGAGAGTTGGGCCAGAGCAAAAATTAAGCAAATCCAAGATCTAAGGCTGCTAAGAGTTAAAAAAAAAAAAAAAAGGAACCCTTGGATCTGAGTTTGCAAATTTGTTTTTAATAAAATTATTAAGAACCTTAATAAGTGTCTCTCCATGCCAACTTATATTTTCCCTCCCTCCCTCCTCTCTTCCTTCCTTCCTTTCTTTTTTTT
>NW_025386072.1:0-1097 GCF_016433145.1 Gracilinanus agilis
GAGGTAGAGGAGCCTGCGGGAGGCAGAGAGCGGGACTGAGTTCGGATTCTCCCTTTCTCGGGTCCCTTCGGGGCAAGCCACCTCCCGCCGGGCCTCCTGGAGCCCAATTCCTGGGTCCCCCCAAAGCCGGGAGCCCCTCCCCTCCCCCCACGTCCTGGGAAGCGCCCCGGTGCGAATCTCCTGCGGGGTACGACGTATCCACGGGGCTGCTCTGGTGTCTGACAGGGTTGGCTGCGGCCCGTGTTGGGGGTGTGCAGTACCGGATGCGGTTTTACCGCGCCCTGTAAGGATCCAGGAGTCCTGCTTCCCAGCCTCGGGGCCCCAGACCCCCCCGAGCTCCTGCTCCCCCGCCCCTTGGACAGCCTCAGCTCCAGTCACCCCCAGCAAGCTCTATTCTGGCTAAACGGCAATAAGGACCAGAGAGAGGGGGGAGAGCGAAGAGCAGTTCAAGAGGGCTTCCTGGAGGAGGCGAGACTGTCCTGTGGACTGTAGGGTGGTCCGAGCTGGGGAGGGGGAGCCTGTCAGCCGCCTGGGGGGGGACAGCCAGAGAAGGTGCTCCTGGCCAGGAGCTGGAGGTGCTGTTCACGGACCCCCCCAGGAGGCTGATGTGTCCCGGGGCTGAGGGATGGGGCCGGGAGGAGGGGGATGGGGCCATTAGGGCTGGGAGTGTTGAAGAGCATCCTGGGGGGTTTGATGAGTGTTGGGGGGAGCCAGAGGAAAGTCACCTAAGGGGCGAATGGAGGCTGGCTAGAAGGGGGAAGAGAGCCCAGGAAGGCCCTGCAGGCAGGGATGAGGGAGGAGGAGGGCCTTCCCCACCTGGAGGACTGACCTCTGGCAAAGGGAGCCCCCCCTGGGCCGCTGGGGAACCCAGGGGAGAGTGGCAGGCCTGCCGTGAGGAGGGCCTGGGTTCCAGTCTGGCCTCAGACCCTTCCTGTGCTCTTGGCGGCTCCCCCTTTTGTCTTTGAACCCCGAGCCTGGCCTCACTCCCCCTCCTCTTTTTCCTCCTCCCTCACCTGCTCTGACTCTTCCTTCAGCTGCCAAATTCTCCTGAGATGGTTCAAACCCCCCCAGAACCCCCATATGGATCCTCTTTGTGG
>NW_025386073.1:0-1306 GCF_016433145.1 Gracilinanus agilis
AAGCTGGAGAAATCAAGAAAAGATTTGTGGGAGCTTTAAAGGAAGCTAGAATTTCTTATTATGCAGAGATGAGTCAAGACAACAAATCAGCAAACATTATAGATTTAAGCTTCTACTCCATATCAGGCACTGTGCTAAGCACAGAAGGTACAAAGAAAAATAAAAACAAACAGTAACCCTCCTGCCCTCAAGGAGCTCCAGTCTAACCTGGGAGATAGTACTTACACAACTGTGTGTGCTTTACACAAACATTTTCATTATATTATATCACATAAAATTTATACAGACAAAATATAGACAGGGTAAATAGGAGAATGAAGGCACTATAATCATGGGAACTGAGAAAGCCTTCTTGTAGAAAGTAGAATTTTAGATACAACCTGAAGAGCAAGAGAACAGAAGACAAGAGATGAGGAAGGAGAGCATTCCAGACTTGGGGACAGCTGGAGAAAACACCGGGAATCAGAAAATGGCATATCTTATTGGAGGAACAGAGAGGTCACTGGATTGAGAGGTATATACTGAGGAGTAAGGTGAAAAAAGATTGAAAAGGAAGGGGTCAGAGCATGAAAGGATTTACAAGTTGGTTTATAATGGGTCCTGGCGGTGATAGGGAACCACTGGAGTTTATTGGATAAAGGGATGACAGGAGAATAATTTGACATCTGAATGGAAGATGGAGTGGAGTGGAGAGAGCCTTAAGGCATGCAGACCCACTAGCAGGCCACTGTAAGAATCCAGGTGAGAAATGATGAGGGTCTATCAGAAAAGGGAAGGGGGCATATCCAAGAGATGTTATGAAGGTAGAATTTATTGGACCTGGCAATAAATTGGATGTGGGATATATATATATATATATAGTAAGGAGTCAAAGGTAATACCTTGGTTTCAAGCCTAGGTGACTGGGAGGTCAGTAGTGCCCTCAATAGTAATGAAGAAGTTAGGAAGGAGAGAATGATTTTAGGGGAAAAGATAATGAGTTCAATTTTGGCCATGTCAAGTTTAAGATTTCTGTGTGTTATTCTGTTCAAGAAATCCAATAGACAACTGAAGATGTGTAGTTTGTATGTTAGGAGAAGGGTTAGGACTGGATAAAGAGATCTGAAAATCATCTCCATTAAAGTAATAAATGGGAGCTGCTGAGACCATAAAGTGAAACAGGAAGAAAAGGTCCCAGGACTCTTCTAGGTAGCTAGTGCTACCTGGATGAAGATCTAGTAAAGGATATTAAAGAGGCGTCATCAGACAGGTAGGAGGAGAACCAAGACAGAGCAGTGTCATTAGCCTAGAAAGAAAGGAACAAATA
>NW_025386074.1:0-1537 GCF_016433145.1 Gracilinanus agilis
ATATTTGTGGTTCCATCTTCTCTGTGAAAAAAAGAATACTTCCTTCACCCTTGTCATGGATCACATACAAGTCTAAAAATGCTGAGAGCTCCACCATGAGGAGCTTCCTTTCATAAGAGACGAATGATCTAAGACAGGGCAATTTCCTCTTCATACTTCCTACAAATAGATGAAGCCTTTATAAAGATTGTGATCAGATTTTGAAGGCCAATGTCTAATTCTACTCTCCCTAACATGGCAGCAAAATCAGGGAACAGCAATGCTACTGGAGATGGAATACCTGAGAAAGCCAATAAGATCCCCTAAATGTAAATATGTCAGGTACAGAATAAGATGAGCAACCACCCTGTCTGGTATCCAAAGTTTTTTGCCAATTTTGTGATTGAGTTTCATCAGATTTTATGGGGGGAATGGGAGGCTGGGTGTGAAATGTAGTTTGAATCCATAGTTCTAGAATTATTGTCAGGGTATTAGGACTGCTGATTGTCTCCTAACCTCTCAAATGAATGACATGCATCAATTGTCAGGAAACTTAGCGTAGTAAAAAATCTGATTTATAAGAAACAACAGAGCAAAGGCAAAAGAGTACTAAATTACAATCAATATATATGAATTCTTAAGTGGTAGTAGATGCCATATTTGTTTAGTTAGAGATCATAATATCACTTTTAGATTTGCAAATTGCTTTACATCTATTATTTCATTTCATTCTCACAACAACCATGTGGGGTAGGTGCTATTATTATCATTCCCATTTCATGGATGAAGAAATTGAAAACTTAATGAGTTAAGTGAATTGCTTAGAATCACACAGCAAGGAAATGACTCCCCCATTAGATCGTGAGTTCCTTGAGAGCAGGAATTGTTTTTTACTTTTATCTAGAACCATTGCTTTTAGCACAATACCTAGCACATAGTGCACACTTAATAAGTATTTATTGGCTGACTTAAAATACAAATCTTTCTGACTCTAACTCTAAGCACGTTAACCACTCTCCCACCTAGCTTTTATAACTGTCTGTCTGTCTTTGCTACTAACTGGCTCTGTTACCTTTGAGTCACTTTACTTCATCTTTCTCATAGCTATCATTTTTAAAATTGTAAAATGAAGCCTCTGTTGAAGATCTTTCCAGTTATTTCCATCTCTCAAGTCCATGAGCACTTATTTAGCACTTGAAATTTAATATAAAAAAGTGTTTCAATTCTATTTTGTTATTGACCCATTAGAGCAAAATCTCCTTATCCCAGTCCTTTCTGATCCTATCCAGTTTTCCAGGTTGCATATAATATTGGTCTATTGATCTTATCTACAAAGTTCCATTCATTATTGAAGGACTAAAAGAGCAATAATTCTCTTATATTTGTTAAACATTTTTAGTTCTGGTTTATTCACCTACCACTCATACTGAAGGCTCCCAGGAATTAGAATATTTCAGACTAATAAAGAATGTGGAGATTGCTTCTTTCAGAAAATTAGTGATGTTCTTCTTTGAATGTAGATTATATATATATATATATTACACATATTATATATACA
>NW_025386075.1:0-1056 GCF_016433145.1 Gracilinanus agilis
TTTGGGGGAGGGACTTCGCTCTGGACCCTCCACTGGAGAAGCCGCCCCCCCCCCCCCCCCCACAGAGGCCTCATCTTGGGCCGGAAGGAGCCTGAGCTCCGGGGGCACAGGGGAGCCCTGGCGGGTCTGGGGGAGCTGGGAAGGCTTCAAGACCAGACCCAGGAACAGGACCAGCACAGCTTGGCTGGCAGAAGCTCTTCGCAGGGGTGCAAATGATGGCCACCAGGGCAGCAAATAGAGGGCGGGACTCCGGAGTCCCAAACGTAGGAGGTCAGATCCAGCCTGAGCCACTCAGTAGCTACGGCACCTGGGGCAAGGCCGGCCCTTAGCGGAGGGAACAATGGGCAGCTTTTGGCGTGATTAGCCCCATCATCAGTAAGCCTAAAGCCAAGCGCCCCATAACCGAAGTTACATAAAAATAACCACGAAGCCTCTATCAAATAAAAGGCACTTAACAACCCAAAGCACCAGCCACATTTTCTCTATCAATATATTTCCTTTCCCATCTTTCACCGACGATCAGCTAGAAATGGTCCTGGACAACTGCTAACCTGCCATCCCTCTCATTCAGTTCCTGTCCTAGGAAATGCTGCCAGTGGCCCAAAGAGAGCCTTTCTGGTAATATGCTGCTCCTCCTCTGCAGGCCCAGCTCCGGGGGCAGGACGGGCCCCTCCTCCAGAGCCCACGTGACCCCCATCTCAGCTTCGGGTCTGTGGAACGTGGAGACCACCAGAAGTATTTGGGAAGGTGGAGGGAGGCTATTAAAAAAGCTCAGGCTTAGCTTCTCGTGGATGCACATAATACCTGGGTAACTGTGGGGCGGCCTGGCTGTCTGCGAGAATAGCCCCGCCTAGTAGAGTTTCTCGGTTAAGTTCTTGAGGACAGTTTGCGGTTGACGACTTCTGTTATTACTAATAATTAATACTACAACTACCGTTATTATTATTTGACTCTGACTCTAACCCTATTACTATGTACCACGAAAGTCCTTGAAGGCAGGAAAGATGATGATTTATTGATTTATTTTGGCTTGTGTTTGCATTCCCAACACTGGCA
>NW_025386076.1:0-1758 GCF_016433145.1 Gracilinanus agilis
GAGAGAGAGAGAGAGAGAGAGAGAGAGAGAGAGAGAGAACCAAACACCTAGGGTCCAGAGTGCATGAATGCAATCCTAATAATGACACCATTTTTAAATGAAAATTCTTCCCTATACTGTTACTTGGAAGTTAGGCAAAACTAGGTAGGCTTCCTAGGTTTGCATTGCCTGCTGTTTGGGGGCAATCTGATGAGGACCAAAGAGGACTCATGAATTGAGATCCATATAGTGGATGGGGATTTGATAATGTTATTATGCTTTGTTATGATTTAGATTATATATTTTATGAAGCAATAATGTATTAGAAGCAATGGCCTTAAAGACAAGAAGATCTGTGTTTAAGGCTTGTATCTGACGTGCACTAGCCGTATGGACCTGGACAAATGATTGCTTAGTTCCCTCCAGATTCTCTGAGACTAAAAATTACAAACTAGTTGCTGATTTGTTTTGGTAGAGCCAGTTACTACACTAGGTATCTGATGTCACTGAAATCCTAGACCTGAGCCACTCCCCAACTCCACAAAATTAAAACAAAAACATCAATGGATAGCTATTTCCATCTGAACAGAGGATATGTCTGAAAGTACTGAGCCAAAGGGACAGGTCCCTGAGTAAGCTGTCTTTTGAAAAGTACCCCTTGAACACTCCATATTGCAAATATAGTCTTTAACTAGGCTAGTTTGACCTTTCAGTGTACATACTCTGTATTCCCCAAACTGATCAAAATAGGAGATCCTTTCCTGTTTTGTGTCAGCTTGAACAAAGAAATGTAGATCTATGATATCTAGTGGGCTGATGGCACTCTTAGCTAAGTTGCTGCTTGGAATGAGAAAGCAGAATGTGACTGGTTCACTCTAAAGAGAGGAAATAGGGTATGGTGGATAGGACACTGGAATAGGAGTCTTAAGACCTCAGTTCAAATCCCAACTCATGAGACGTAATGGTTATGTAACCCCTGGTTATCACTTAATCTCTGTTTGACTGAAGCAAATCATTCTTTCCTTTTCAATATTTATTTATTTTTTTTTTTAGTTTCAAGTAGAAATTTTTTGACAATTGTTTTCTGACACTTTAGAATTCAGATTTTCTCCCTTCTTATAATCCCCCCATTCCTGAGGCAGTAAATAGACTGATACAGGTTATACCTATACTTTCACGTTCCGGTTCATTGTTTCTTTTGGCAAATAAATGCTTTTTTTTTTTTTTAGTTTTTATTTTGAATATTATCCTATAGTTACATATTTCATGTGTTAAGATTAAAAATGATAAAGACATATAGTATAAGAGAAATAAGTAGTTTAATTAAAGCCATGGCCATGTTGGTAAAATATATATGACCACGCCTGCCTAACTTTTAAATTTACCACCGGAGCCCATCTTGTCTCTCTTGTACGCCAGCCAGCTACTCTGCAAAACCCAAAAAGAGGCTTTCTCTAGGCCCTCCTCTGAATTAAATTGCCCCATACTTGGGGATGCTGGACATCCTGTAAAAGTGAAATTTAGGAAATGTATCAAACTACATTTCCCGTGGTCCAACAGGTTTCGGTTTCCGGTTCTTTGGGCGTGGGGAGGCCTACGTCGACAAAGAGAGGAGTTTAGGAGATTATAAACCCGTTGGACCACGGGAAATGTAGTTTGATACATTTCCCAAATTTCACTTTTACAGTCCCCACGCCTTAAACTGGAAACCAGAAACCCATAGGAATCATGGGAAATGTAGTCTCAAAGTCCCCACGTGTCCATAGGGAGTCTGCTAGA
>NW_025386077.1:0-3775 GCF_016433145.1 Gracilinanus agilis
CTCTCTCTCTCTCTCTCTCTCTCTCTCTCTCTCTCTCTCTCTCAGGGTCAAATAGCTAGTGAGTATCTGCTGCTGGATTTGAACTCAGCTCTTCCTGACTACAGCCTGGGGCTTCATCCATTGCACCACCTACCTGCCTATCATCACATTTGACCTCCCCTATTTTCCATCAGCAAGGATTCCCCACCCCCCAAGGAATTAATTAATTTGCCTGAATAACTCAAACTCATTTCAACTACTTGTACCAAATTAGGTAGACCACAATGCCCTCTTTGACCATATGGAATGTAAGCTCCAGAGGTGACTGGAGAAGGTGTAGGGTTATTTATATGATGGCTATCCTATTGTCTCAAATGGGGTCATGAAGATTCAGACACAACTGAGACAACTGAACAATGACAATGACATCCCATTATCAGTTTTCAGAGGCCCATAAATTCATAGAACTAAAGAGATAGAAGGGTTTTAAACGATGTTCTACTCTATTGGTTCTTAATCTGGGGTTGTGGGAGCATAGATATGGGAGGGTATCTTTATATTTTTATTTTCACCAACCTCTGACATTTAATATTTCCTCTATTTCTTTAAAAATTTCTGAGAGAAGGTCACAGACTTCACTAGACTGCTGAAGAGTTCCATGACACATAAAGGTTAAGAACCCCTGCCTATTCCATTTTATTCCATTTATTTACTTATTTATTCATTTATTTATTTGTTTACTCATCCATTTATTTATTTAATTTAAAAAATCCTTACCTTCTATCTTAGAATCATTACCATGAATTGGTTCCAAGGCAGAAGAGTGGTAAGGGCTAGGCAATGGGGGTCCAGTGACTTGCCCAGGGTCACATAGCTAGGAAATGTCTAAGGTCAAATTTGAACCTTCCATCTCTGGGTCTGGCTCTCAATCCACTGAGCCATCCAGCTGCCCCCCATTCCATTTTATGCATTTCACAGAAAGAAGTTGTTAGAAGGTGGAAAGAAAGGGGGAAGAGAAAGAGAAGGGGGTAAGCATTTGTAAAGTGCCTAATACATATTTGCAAGACGCTTTGCAAATATTAGCTCATTTGAACCTCACCACCCCCTGGGAAATAGACGTTTTTCATATAAATGCCCATTTTACAGCTGAGGATACTAAAGGGGAAGGGAACAAGCATGTATTGAGCACCTGCTGTGTGGTAGACACTGAACAAGTTTTTGCCCAGAGAGCTGAAATGATTTATTCTATCCATGACATCATACTTCCCATCTTCAATTAATATATTAAGAATAACGGCGAGGCCGTGCTCACCCTGCAGGTCAGAGACACGTCTGGACTTCAGCTGAAAGAGCTCTAGGAAATTTGGTCCATCTGGTTCTCATTCCCCATCAGCCATCCGCAGATTACTCTCCATGGTACTTAAGAGGCGCGTCTGCCATCTGCTGGCAGAAAGGTGATCCTGAGGCCTCTCCCAGAGTCTAAGTGGTTACAGCTTTCCGAGGATAAGAGAACCAGGGCTCTAGAATGAAAGGGGGACCTCACTGGCCATCCAGTCCGATTCCATCTTTTTACAGATGAAAAAAATTGAAGCCTAGGAGGAGTTAAGGGACTTACCCAAAGTCACAAAGTTCTGGACATCCTTCAAAGAAACAATGATTTTTCAAGAGTCCTATCACCAAGATAACTTGGTTTTCTTCAAGTACACAGCCCATTTCCCTCTGCTCACTTGTGTGGGTGTGTGTATCGAGGCAGAAAAAATAGGATCCTAAAACCTACCTGGGTATTTATGCAGAACCAGCCAAATGCTGGTTGCCTATCGTTCCAGCTGAGAAAAAAAATCTCTGAATCTGCTCCAGAGCAATCATGTTTAGGTGTCCTGAAATCATAACCCTCACAAGTAAGAATGCTGGCCTCAAAACCCCATGGGAGATTTTTTTTCCTCATTATTTCAGTGTCTGTTGATCTGGGACAAGAGCAAAGTAGCCACATAAAGAGATAAAAGGCTGGTCTGTGGTCTTTGATCAGCTTCCTGGAGCGTAACTGACAGAAAAGTACAGCTGTGGGTGAACTATTCTAAGAACTTATGTGGGTTTCCAAATTTATCCCTTATGTTCATTAAATGTTAGGCAGATATACGATAAACACATCGCAACCCGATATTCAGAGCAAAGAGGCCTGAGCTTTGTGCTCCACGGCCATGCACGTGTGCTGTGGCCTACCCGGGCTTAAAGGCAGGGTTTGGCGTATTTAGAGAGCATGGGTGAGGGACCCTGGAGAGAAGAATGTGCCCCTGCCTCCCCACCCACTCCCTTCTCAGTGCCTGGGAATCTAACTGCAGCAGATCTTTCCAAGGTAGCCAAAGATAGCTTAATGACTAACTCCAACGGCCTTTTCTCGGTCCTCATCCTTTCCGCTCTCTCTACAGCTTTTGATGATGCTGAAATACCCCCTTTAATAAATAGCGTTTGAAGGACAGCATCTGCCCACAGGCAGCTCGTGCTGCGGTTAAGGGGCGTACATTTTGTGTCTTGGTCTATGGAGCAATACATGGGTGGGAATCACAGAAAGGCTGATGGTGGATCAATATACTGGAAAATGTTCTAATAATTAAAACCATTTGAGAAAACAGAGAAGATTTATGATACGAACTAATAAAAATAAATTAGTGACCAGAGCCAGAACAATAATTTACACAGTAGCAACAATACTTTAAAAAGCACAATCCCTGCTATTTGGAGAACCTGAGGCTGGTGGATTATAGTTCTGAGCTGCAGTAATACTAAAGTTGACTGGGTATTGTTGTGGTTTGTCCTTCCTTTTCTAAGAAGAACATTGATGTCATGTGGGTGATGTCTTGACTTCCCCATGAATTGGATTTAAGGGAGGCAGGGCTGCAGGGCCATCTGCCTCACTCTCTGTTCCAGAGTCACTGAAGTCCAGTGGCAAGACAAAAGTCAGGATGACTGGGGATGGCTCAGGATACAGTGGATGACCTTGGCATCTTTGATGTCCTACTGAACTCTAAGCACTCCTCAGAGCCTGCTTCAGCTGTCCTCTGTGGAAGCAGGAACATTGTGCTCATCTGCCCATTCCACTGGGAGAAGTCTTCACATGCTTGGGTTAGATATCCCCCTAACTCACCAATGGGTTTGAGGGCCAGCAGGTATCTTCAACCTGGTTTTGTCCATTTCCCCAGATGTTTTTGCCAGGTGTGGCTGCTGCCCATGCCATAGCTACTTGGACTGTGAAGCCCAAGATGGGGAAGGGTACCAGGCTGCCCAAGGAGGGGAAAACTGTCGTAGTTTGGCCAGCAATGGAGTTGTGTCTGTGAATAATAGCTGCTACATTCCAGCTTGGGTGAGTTAGAGAAATCTAGTTTCAAAACAGCACCACAAACAATAGCGTTGAAAGACTTAAGAACCCTGAAAAACAAGTGACCAACTGTGATTCTGGAGGTCTAATGAAGAATGCACCAGTATATCTCCTGAAAGATGGACTTGGGATACAAAATGAGGCATATTTTTGGGGACATGACCAATGTGAAATTTTATTTTGCTTCACTATGCAAAATGTATGTATTGCAATGGTTTTGTTTTTCTTTTTTTAAACCTTAATAATAAACTTAATTTTTAATGAATGAAATAGTCTTTTTGTAGTGACCCAGGTCTTCAAGCCTCCCTCTATTATTCTCCCCACCCTTACTTTCCTATTCTTAATGATCCTTTTCTTCATTTTATTAAAAAGCTCCAGGACTTGGATTGTTAGTGGCCCAAAATGGTTTCTAGAGGCTAGCAC
>NW_025386078.1:0-1987 GCF_016433145.1 Gracilinanus agilis
AGGGAAGGAAGGAAGGAAGAAAGGAAGGAAGGAAGGGAAGGATGAAAAATAAAGAGACAGAAAGGAAGGAGGGAAGAAAGGAGAGAGATGGAAGAGAAGGGATGGCAAAGAACGAGAAGGAAAGATGTCACCTATGAAGTGCTTACTAGGCGGTGGGCTGAGAACTAGGCATACAAATACAAGCAGGCAAAAATGAGCCAGAAAGACAAGGAGAGGCCGGCAGAGCGATGCCACGGAAGATGACGGGAGTTAGAATGAATTGAAGTTGACTCCAGACCCGGCGAAGGTGAAAGCAGGTTACCCAAGACAAAGGCGAGATGGATGGAAAGAGCTGCGGGAGGCGGGAGCCTGTGGGTGCTTTGCTCGTGTCTATAATTCATGGTGACTAAAGACCCAGAGCCAGTTGCTGAGGGGGACGGAACAAGGAGGAACTGGGGATTCTGCAGGCACCCGTGCAGGGAAGGAGCCAGCTGGGAGGAGGCCAGCAAGGACCCCGCTTTGGGCCGCCAGGTCAGAAGCCGGCTGACGGGAGCAGCCCAGAGACAGACCGGACGGAGCAATGGGAGGTACGAGACAGCAGCCGTCCCCGGCCAGTGTCAGACATATGGCAGCATCTCACCATCTAGAAAAGCCTCCTATTACTCAGGCGGTTCCTTATGTGCTTCGGCCATTCTCCTGGGCACAGACGTGCCGTGTGCTCAGGAAGGGGCCTCGAGGGCCGTCCAGGCCAAACTCCTCCGGCCTATCCCTGGAGAACTACTCTGAGGGGCCGCCAATGCTCAGACCCCGACCTTTCAGTCGCCTAAAGCCGACCCTCAGACTTCTTCAGCCCGAGATGCCGGGGGCTGCTCCGTCCTCTGTCCCGGCACCCCAGCGCGGCTGCCTATGACACGCGTCATCCATGCTGGTAGGTTGACTGACTGACCCCAAACGCCACGCTAACGAGCTGAGATTTTCTCCTAGAAGCAACAGCAAATCATGGAAGCGTTTTGAGCAGAGGAACGGCGTGGCGGCACCGTAGAGGCCAGAAGCGAGGACGGGAGGACGCCGTTCTGAGAGTGCAGGGGAGGCCGAATAGGAGGCTGGTAGTCCCCCTTTGGGCAGAGATGGGCTCATACACAGATATTGGGTTCCAAGAGGGTTCCTAAGCTTTGGGGGGTCAAAGGCCCCTCCAGCATCAGTCTGGTGGGGCCTGTGGACTCCTGTTGTTGAATAAACGAAGTCCCATTCATAGGATTAAAAGAGAAACCCATTATATTGTGTAAGAATTAAAAATTCTCGAGACCACCCACATGGCTACCTAGAACAGGCTCCTCTCTGTCTGTCTGTCTGTCTGTCTCTCTCTCTCTCTCTGCCTTTTCCTATCCAAGTAAATACGAATAAACATGAAAAAACGAGGGCCAGAGCCCTCCTCTTATTTCTTACCATTTAAAGCTAGTCCTGAGGTCACAGGCGACCAGGAAGTCGGGAACGTCATCCACCAAAGTGGGCATTTGGGAAGGAGAAGGCTTAGGAGGACAGAGAAGGCCTTTGGACATGCTGAGCCTGAGGTGCCAAAGGGAGCATCCCTGGGGAGACCCCCAGCCTGAGGGGGGGGTGTTGCTGAGCGCTCAGAGGGTCCCGTCCTCCAGGACGGAAGGCAGGTGGATTGCCCTTGCTTTGAGGGGTTCCAGCTGGGGGGGCTTCCTGACCGAGTGTGTCACCCTTTAGAGCAGGGATTCCCAAAGTGGGCACCACCGCCCCCTGGTGGGTGCTGCAGTGATCCAGGGAGCGGTGATGGCCACAGGTGCATTTATCTTTCCTATTCATTGCTATTAAAATTTTTTTAAAAATTAATTTCCAGGGGGCTGAGGAATATTTTCTCAGGAAAGGGGGCGGGAGGCCAAGAAAGTCTGGGAGCCGCTGCTCTAGAGTTTATCGGTCTCCTCTCAGGGCCAAATGTCCCTCCAGCTCTATCATTAGGGCTGCCTCTAACAGACAATCAGCT
>NW_025386079.1:0-1200 GCF_016433145.1 Gracilinanus agilis
GGTCCCTCCTGGGTGAGATCTGGGCAGAGGGACAGGCACACCCTGCTGCCGGCTGCAGTCAATGGGGAGGGGGGGGAGCAGAGCCTCCGTGGATGGGGGCAGCTGGCAGCCCGTTTCCCTGAGCACCAAAGTTTCGAAGTCGACCACAGGCGGGCAGGATAGGCTGCCGGCCCAAAAGGCTTGGCATTTTGGGCCCAAGTTGCGCTGGAAGAACTAGCCTCAGCCAGAAATGCCAGGACGGCTCGGAGCGCCTTTGGGGCAGTAACGGGCCGGTACTGCGCGGGACAGAAGGAAGGAGGGATGAAGGGAAGGAGAGAAGTAGAAAGGCCGGAGGAAGAGGAGGAGGAGAAGGAGGGAGGGCACACGTCTCCCGGCTTTTGACTTGCTAACTAAGTTGCTTAGGGTTCGGAACTCGAACTTGAGAGGGCTGTTTGCATGGCCTTTGGCGCTTCTCAAAGGCGTTTCTAACTCCCTGACCTAGTGCGGAGGCCGTGGCCCCCCGGCCCCGCCTGACAGCCTAGGTTAGACCTTCGGACTGGCCACCGCTGGCCACCCGGCAAGAGACAAAGGACTGGGGGTCGCCAGCCCGCTCCCTACCTGGAGGCCGCCTCTGCCAAGTCCCGCGAAGTTCCCGCACGCCCCACTCGCCTTGCGCCCCGGCAGCCGGGGCTAGCCCGAAAAAGCCCCGGCGAGCCCCCTGAGCGCCGGCCGCAGGGCCCCGCTGCCCGGCTCTGCACAGCCAGGCGTGGGCAGTGGGGGTGGGGGCAAGCAGCAGCGGGGACGCTCGTGTGAGGGGCTGAGTGTGAGTGAGCGTGAGGGTGGATGCGAGTGGGTGCGAGAGCGCGCTTGACTGGCTGCTTCCAGAGGGCTGCCCTCCGGGGCTCCGGTGGCGCCCCCCGAGAGTGAATGTGTGTGTGTGTGTGCTCGCGCGCGCGCGCGCGCGCCTGTGTGTGTGTGTGTGTGTGTGTGTGTGTGTGTGTGTGTGTGTGTGTGTGTCTGCCCGCCCGCTCACTCGCTTGCCTGCCCGCCGAGCCCCGCACCACTTGCAGTCTTCTGGTAATCTGATCCCCCCTGACTCACCAGAACTGACTGACATTTCTGATTTGGTTCAACCGAGGCGGGGGCAGAGGCGGCAGCAAGAGGTGGAGGAAAAAGAAAAGAAAGGAAAGAAGGAAGGAAAGAAAGAAAGAAAGAAAGAAA
>NW_025386080.1:0-1527 GCF_016433145.1 Gracilinanus agilis
ATGAATGTTTTTAATAATAATTTATATATATATATATATGCATATATATTATTTGTGGTTATAAGTGAGAGAAGAAGAGGGAGAGAGAGAAACAACATAGATAGCAAATTAAAATATGCCTGATCCAGTTTGAAATTACATATATTAGTAAAATGTAGAGAGGCAATATTCCATAGCTTCTAGATAGACTGACTAGAATTAGAATAATATGGGTTTAAGTTTTAGCAGTAATGCATATGAGAAAGGAGACCATAGATTAATCAACTAAGATTCTATGTCTCGTGGAACTTTCTAAGACTGTAAATTACAGAGCAGGTACTGATCTACTTTGGTAGACCAAATCAAGGGATGGTGAAAACTCAACAAGTAGTCATTATTTAGACCTAAATGATTAGACAAGTCATTTGACCTCTCAAAAACTTGTTTTTCAAATTGAACAATGGGAGTGATATTTTAATGCCTCAGGCTTAAAAATTGCTTCATAATCCTTAAATCACTATATTATCAGATAGTATAAGGTAGACACTGGGCAACTAGGTGGCATAGTAGAAAGAGTGTTGGGCCTGGTGTAAGGAAAAACTCAGTTCAAATTCATCACAGACGTTTCCCGGCTGTCACTTAAACCCTTATTTTCCTCAATTACCCTCAACTCTGTAATTAAGAATAATGGTACATCACTCTCATGGTTGTGAGGATCAAATGTGATACTATTCACAAAAATGCTTACCACAGTTCACATTGAAAGTAATATCAAATGTTTGTTTTTTCTTTTCCACACTTTCCTAATCACTGAACAAAGATTTTATAGCTAAATCTATTACACAGATTTTAGAGGAAAGAAACAACTTCTACCTTCCTCATCTCCAAAAAACCTATGGTTGTCATCTAATAGTTACTTGAAAGTCAGTGAGCAAATTTGAGTTTTCTCATGCCTTTTCTTAGAATAATGGATTATAGAAGCTGAAAGAGATCTTACGAAATATCCACTCGTCCCCTTAGCTACTCCTTCCCTATTTTTTAAATCATTTATTAATATTTATTTTTAACATGGTTACATGATTCAAGCTCCTACTTTCCCCTTCACCCCCCACTGTTCCCCCACCCATAGCTGATGCACATTTCCACTGGTTTTAACATGTGTCCTTGTTGAAGACCTATATCCAAATTGTTGATATTTGCATTGGTGTGGTAGTTTTGAGTCCACATCCCCAATGATGTCCTCCTCAGCCCATGCGTTCAAGCATTTGTTTTTCTTATATATTTCCTCTCCTGTAGTTCTTCCTCTGAATGTGGGTAGCTTTCTTTTCCATAAATCCCTCAGAGCTGTCCTGTGTCATTCCTTTCTGCTGGTACAGAAGTCCATTGTATTCGAATTTTACCATAGTATATCAGTCTCTGTGTACAGTGTTCTTCTAGCTCTGTTCCTTTCACTCTGCATCAGTTCCTGGAGGTATTTTCAGTTCACCTGGAGCTCCTCCAGTTTATTATTCCTTTGAACACAATAGTATTACATCACCAGCATATACC
>NW_025386081.1:0-1456 GCF_016433145.1 Gracilinanus agilis
GAAAAGCCACCTGTCAACTTCTACATTTTATGATCTATTGTGTTTCCTAGTCTTGCTATTCTATAGCTTACCCTCTAAGGTTGCTTTCAATTCTATAATGCATTTTCCTAGTTACCTCTTGGCTTTGACATACTTTGTTGAATTTTTGACATGCAGCATGCTTTTGTGGGAGTGGTAAGAACACCATCACTACTCTATAGTGAGTAGGAATATTGTTGTTGCTGTTGGTGGTGGTGGTATTGTTAAGTCTCATCCAACTCTTTGGCACTCCACTAGGTATTTTCTTGTCAAAGATACTTGAATTATTTGTCTTTTTTTTTCCTCAGCTCATTTTATAGATGAGAAAATTGACTCAAAGAGGGCTAAGGGATTTGTCTGAGGTAATACAGGTAGTAAATGTCATGCGGAATTTGAACTCAGGAAGATGAATCTTCCTCAATCCATGCCTGGCAATCTCTCCACTGCACCACTTAGCTCGCCTAAAAGGAATATAGCTTGGGGGCAGCTGAGTAGCTCAGTGAATTGAGAGACAGGCCTAGAGACAGGAGGTCCTAGGTTCAAATCTGGCCTCAGACACTTCCCTGCTTGACCCCCCCATTGCCCACTCTTACCACTCTTCAAACTAGGAACCAATACACAGAAGTTAAAGGTTTAAAAAATTAAAAAAAATAAAAGGAATATAGCTTGAAACTTCAATCTAATTCTATCTGGATGTTAAAAAATTGTGCCAGAAAAATAGTCCAGATATGGAACAGGGGAGCAAAGATCATACACATTTATCCTCCTCTATCTATGAGTCAAGAAGGATTTTAAAAGCAGCAGGCAACTTCACATGTATTATTGCCTGTGATGTGTATGTTTTATTATGACAACTTTGCAGACAAACAAAAAAATCTGATAAAGAAAGAATCTATTTCCCTGAAATGAAGGAAACAAATAATGTTTCTAAGGCAGGTTTTGAACTTGGCTCTTCCTGACTCCAAATTCAATGCTTTATGCAATGAGATAAGAGTTTGGTCTGATTCTTAAAATACCTAATTCTCCCATGGCTCTGATTAGATTATTTCTATTTCATTATTTTTTAAATTAAATATAAATACCTATCATTTTTAAATTTTCTAGTTCCAATTTGCTCCTTCTTTCCTTCCCCTCCCATTGAGGAGGCAAGTGATTTGAATTTCGTTATACATATAAAGTCTTGCAAAATATATTCCCATGTTAGTCATGTTGAAAAGAAATTACATGAACAAAATAAAGAAATAAAGATTTTTAAAAGTATTATTTAATCTGAATTCAGAGTTCATCAGTTCTCTTAAGAGAATGATTTTTTTTTCATTAAGTATCTTTTGGAAATATCTTTTATCATTGTCTTGTTCTGAATAATCGCCTTTCACAGTTGATCATCCCTACAGTATTGTTAGTCTGTACAATGCTAGACTGTTTCTCCTGAATCACT
>NW_025386082.1:0-1432 GCF_016433145.1 Gracilinanus agilis
TGGGAAAATGAGCAAACAATTAAAGAATCTGATCATAGAAAGATACTATGGTCACAGGGAAGATCAAAACAGAAACTCAGAAAAAGACAAAGCCAATACAACTACTTCCAAAACTGCAATGGAAAAAAATGTGAATTGGTCTCACATACAAAAAGAATTCCATAGAGAGCTTAAAAATCAAATAAGAAAGGGAAAGGGAAAATTGGGTAAAGAAATGAGAGTAATGCTAGAAAATAATGAAAAGAATATCAATAGTTTGGTAAAAGAGGCACAAAAAATCCACTGAAGAGAACTTCTTAAAAAGTAAAATTGGCCAAATGGAAAAGGAGGTACAAAAGTTCTCTGAAAAATTAATTTCTAAAAATTAGAATTGAACTCATGAGATGTCAAGAAATAATCTAAAACAAAATCTAAAGAATGAAAAAAGAAAATATAAAATATCTTGTTGAAAAACAATTGAACTGGAAATTATACCTAGGAAAGAAAATTTAAGAATTATTTGATTACCTAAAATCCACAATCAAAAATAGAGAAAAGACAATTTTAAGAAATTATCAAAGAGAACTGCCTCTATATCCTAGAATGAGTGGGTAAAATAGAAATTGAATGAATTTACCAAACACTTTCTGAAAGCAATTCCAAAATGAAAATCCCTATAGCTCCCAGGACAAGGAGACAATATTGCTAGCAACCAGAAAGAAACAATTCAAATATCAAGGAACCATAGCCAGGATCATGAAAGGTTTATTAGTTTCCACATTAAAGAAGTAGATAGCATAGACCAATGATTCCCAAAGTGGGCGCCACCGCCCCCTGGTGGGTGCTGCAGCAATCCAGGGGAGTGGTGATGGCCACAGGTGCATTTGGGGACAGTGAATAACTGTAAGTGATAGTATGTGACAGGGGGTGCTAAGTAATATTTTTTCTGGAAAGGGGGCAGTAGGCCAAAAAATCATCTGGAGATGAGTAGCATTCTCCATCATAAATCCTTTAGGATTGTTCCAGATCATTGTGTGCTGCTCACTCCTTTAATTTTTAGATATTATCTCATCATAATTATCCCTCTTTCTCACCCTTTATTTTTTATATCATCCCATCACATTCAGTTCACATTCATGCCCTCTGTCTGTGTATAGTCTTTCTAAATTCTCTAATAATGATAAAGTTCTTAGGAGTTACAAGTATAATCTTCCCATGTCAGAATATAGACTGTTTAATCCTAATGAATCCCTTATGATTTTCTTTCCTTTTACCTTCTGATATTTTTCTTGAATTTTGTATTTGAAAGACAAATTTTCTATTCAGCTCTGGTCTTTTCATCAGGAATCCTTAAAACTCCTCTAATAGATTAAATAGCCATTTTCCCCTGAAAAATTATACTAGGATTTTATGGGAAGATGATTCTTAGTTGTAATCATAGCTCCTTTGCAAT
>NW_025386083.1:0-1087 GCF_016433145.1 Gracilinanus agilis
CCCCCCCCCCCCGGCCCCCGTGTGGGGCTGATTTTCCCCTTGGGTTGGCATTTTTATCACTCGGTCCCTGGGCTTGGGCAGAAGGCTCTGAGGAGGGTCTTGATGGCCCCTCAGATTTACCTCAGCATCTTTGCAGGCCTTGGGGCCCCTCACACTCAGGGGGGACCTTCCCATTCACTCAGATGTGTCCTCCCCTTCCCCTCAAGCCCACAGCTAAGACGATCCCCCTCCATTTCCTGCCCTTTGCCTTTCTTTTCTGTGCCCAGAGCAGCCTTCTTTCTAAACTCTGCCCTCAAGGACACTGTTTATTTGGGGGTCTCATTGGGCCTTTCTGTGGGGTCCTCCCTCCTCTCCCCCTTTAGCCCTATCCCCTCCCTTTTGGGCAGTCCATGTAGCACCCTTGGGCCCTTGAATAAGTCTGGGTGGGGCCAGTGCTTAGGGGAGAAGAGGGGATGGGACCGGGCCCAAGCGGGGGTGGGAGAGAGACTTTGGAATGGGAGCAGATGTTAAACTGGCAACTTAACACATCCGTAGGCTTGGAGTCGGGAGGTTCCTTAGAGCTCATCTTGCCCAGGGAGCAAGCCGAGGCCCAGGGAGGCAGAATTAAAACTCATCCTCTGGCTGCTGAGCCTCCTGCTCTTCGCCTCTGCCTCTCCCGGCTCCAGCCCGCCACCTAGAAGGAACGGTTTGCTGGCCTCCCCATCTGCTTGAGTCACTGGAGGTAGGGCTTGAAAGGGCTCCATCTGGCTGGGCGGTTGGCAGCCTCCGTTCTTCTGGAGGCCAGGGAAGATGTGCCAAAGCCAGCCTGCAGCCTCGGGCACAACGGCTCTGGTTCCCAAAGTGCTGCAGAGGACCTAGAGGGAGGGGCAGAAGGCCTTCCCCTGCCATGGACCCCAGCCCCCCCCAAAGGGCCTCGGTGATTCCATCTCAGGCCAGACCCCTCTATGCCTGGAGCTGTGATGGCCGCTGTGACTCATTGGGGAAGGAGGGGGGAGGGAGGGTGGGGCACAGATGTGGGTGAGTGAGAGGGCTCTCTCTCTCTGTTTTCTCCTGGTCTTCCCCTCTCCCCGCCTTTCTCTCTCTCTCT
>NW_025386084.1:0-2776 GCF_016433145.1 Gracilinanus agilis
GGAGGAGAGGGAGGAGAGGGAGGAGGAGGAGCAGGAGGAGAGGGAGGAGCGGGAGGAGAGGGAGGAGAGGGAGGAGCAGGAGGAGAGGGAGGAGGAGGAGCGGGAGGAGAGGGAGGAGAGGGAGGATCCGGCTCTTTGCTTTCCAGAGGTTGCAGATCTTTGAGGCCGCAGCTCGAGTTTGTGAAACAGGGCGCTAGGAAAGGATTAAGGCCGGCCATCTCGCCCATTTTCTAGCTCTCCTGGCTCCCCCCCAAACCCCACCGAAATGCCTGCTTCCCCGGAGCCCTCCGCCAGAGTAAAGAACAAGGTGCTGGAAAGGGAAAGGAAGGCCCTGCGCCACAGCCAGAGCGCCGGCCTCTCCGCCCAGACCTCCTCTTCCATTTTACCCCAAGCCAGGGGGAGGGATGGAAACGTTCTTCCGAGAATCTTTTCTGTCCTGCCTCCCAGCTGAGGAAAGGCTTCTTCTCAGGCTTCCAGAGATCCTTCCTGTCTCCCCCAAGGGGCCTGCAGGATCTTCGGGGGACAGCCGAGGAAGGGCCCACGGCTACAGGGGCCTCTGACACGTGGGGAGATCCCCAGAGAGCCGATCCATCATCAGAACATTTATTAAGGGCCTACTACAGTGCAAGGCATTATGGATAAAAATGAAACTCTTGGAATTCCCAACAGGATGGTCCGTTGACTGGGTACCCCAGACACCTTTGTAGGCTCTCCTGGTGGGATCTGGGGTCGGTATGGCCCCCCTTTATCCAGAGAGCAGGGGGAGGAAGGGATGAGCACCGGGAGGCAGGGGGCCAGGAATTCCTGGGTTTGGCTGAGGAAGTTCTGAAGGCCAAGGAGGACCCTTAGTAAGGTTCTGGGTTCTCCGCAGCCTCTGAGGGAAGGGAGCGGGATCCCAGCATCCCTGATTGTGCGCCGACAAAGGAGTCCTGAGGATCAGACCCAAGGCTGCTCCTCAGATTCAGGGCAGGAGAAAGAAGGAACAAGGGGGCGCTCAGCTCCTACAACAGCCCTGAGAGGCAGGTGACCCTGGTTTTACACTTTGGCAAACTGAGGCACCCAGAGGTTAAGGGACCCGTTTAGGGACATACCACTAGTGTCTGAGGTCAGATTTGCACTCAGACGTTCTTGACTGTCGGCCCACAAAGAACACCGGATTAGCAGAGAGCGGACCCGGACTGAAATCCTGGCTCTGCCCCTCACTCCTTGCAGGAGCCGGGCCTCGTTTTCCCCTGTAAAACGGCGGGGAGGCTGCAGTGGATAAGCCAAGATCCCCCCCCTTGAAACGCTACGAGCCCCACAAATGCTGTCTTTGAGGAACATTTAGAAATAGAAATCGTTGAGGCTGCTTTAAAGGCTGCAGAGGAGGTTGGATAAGTCAGGTATCGTTATCTCCATTTTACAGAAGAGGAAACTGAGGCTTACACAGGGTGGCTGCCCCGCCTAGGGTCACCCGGCTAGTCTCCGAGGAAGTCAAGCACCGCCCTTCACCCCGCTAGGAGAGGCCGCCGTGGGGCCACGTTCTTCCAAATGCCACAAGGGGTTCCCATGGAGGAAAGAGGCTGGCCGAGCCTCTCTCGGCCTGCAAACCAACGTCCAGGGGTCCCTGAGCACCTCCCAGCCCACCCGTGCACTGGGGGGTCCGCGTCCCCCATGGCTGGGGTTTCCAAGGTGGGCGGGAGGGCCCGCCTGCCGTTGCCAGCCTCCCAGAAGCCTCCTGGCGGGCGGGCGAGTCCCCGAGGAGCCCGTGTGCAGCAGCGAGGTTAATTCAGCCTCCAGCAGCCCTCAAAGCTGCCGCTCCCCACGGCCGCCCCGGAGCCGCTAATTGCCCTCCCGGGGCCTCCCCGCTCCGGCGTCGGAGCCCAAACATTTTCCATTACCTGGCCCGGCCCTCTGGCTCGTGCTGCCGGGAGAGCCGAGCAGGCGGAGGGGAAGGTTCAGAAACCCAATTAAAGTCCCCGATTTTTGCTGCTGCCGCCACCGCGGTGACCCAGCCAGATTCCTGGATGAGGGATGTAAATGCCAGCGAGGAGAAGACTGAGGATGGATTTCTGAACGGCGGACAGACCCCGAAGACCTTCCGACCAGGCTGGCCACCAGTCCAAAACCAGCCAAACCCTTCGGTCACCTTCCCAGGCAACGAGAGCCAGAGAAGCTTCCGGAACGCTCTGCCCCAGAATCCCCTTTTTTGTCCCAACCCTCCCCTTCCACCTTAGCCTCAATCCTGTGCATTGGCTCCAAGGTAGAAGGGCAGTGAGGGCTGGGCAGTGGGGGTTAAGGGACTCGCCCAGGGTCACCCAGCTAGGAAGAGGCCACGTTCAAACCCAGAAGAGACAAGCATTTAAAAATATGGGACCGCAGGGTGACAAAAACTCTGGCCCGTGCCAGCCTCCAAAGATCTGTATTCTAGTCCTGCCCTGGCTGTTTGCCTGCCCTTCCACAGGTGCCCCTCAGCCTGAGAGCCCAAACCCTTCAGCCAGCCGGAGCCTCAGTATTCTCCTCAGTAAAATAAATCCTCAACGTGTCCTGCTTTGATACCCTGCCCTTTGGGTGGCTCTAGGCAAGTCGTCTAGGGCAGAGATGTGGAACTCAAGCCCCAAACAGTTCTAAAATGTTTCCTTATCTATGTTTATTGCCTTTTTCCTGATTTGGGGAAGTTTCCCCATTCGACTTTTGGCACCTGCTCTAGGCACCCGGAAGACTCTGGGCTGCAGGAAAGGTGAAAATCAGCACTGATGGAGAGTCTGTCCTCCCCTGGGAGTCCTCTCTGCTAGTG
>NW_025386085.1:0-2678 GCF_016433145.1 Gracilinanus agilis
ATGATGCCTTTTCTAATTGGAGGAGGGATGAGGGAATTAACTGGGTATTTTAATGTAACTAATTCATTTTTGAAAAATCACTATTGATGACCATGATATTTTAGCAGGGCTGAAGTTTAGACAGAGTTATGGTTTCTCAGTTCTTGACACTTAAACCTTGTTCCAGCTCCTCAGGGCCTGGTAAAGGAAAGAAAATGCAATAAAATGAAGTCCTCCCTGTAACCCCTACTGAAATATTGGTCTCTTCACTAAGCCATTCCATACATTTAATGATTTACCAGCACCTCCTCATTCAAACTGTAGGAGTGCACAGCTGCCAGTTATTTTTACAATTTCGGCTTGTAATTACTTTCCTTCTAGCTATGCATAAACAGAGATGTGTGAACAGTTGTGACCTTCTCTTCTAATATACATAACACACTTGATACAAAGTGGTGCCCATAGAATCTTAGACCCTGAAGCAATCATTCTGAATAATTCACATTGCTTGGGGTTGGAACAGAAAAGTTCACACAAGGAAAATAATAGCTCACATTTCCATTCACTTTGAGATTTGCAAAATCCTCTACAGATGTTGTCTCTTTGGATCTTTAACACGGGCCAATGAGGAGGCACTTAAAGCTCTCAGTGAGGTTAAGGGATTTGTGCTTGCTCACTGAGCTTATAAGTGTGTGTGGGAAACTACCCAAAATTATTTCATAGGGCTAGAAAAAAATAGCATTCCTCTGGAAGAACAAAAGGCCTAGAATAACAAGGGAGTTAATGGGGAAAAATATGAAGAAAAGTAGATAAGTTATAACAGATCTCAGTTACAATCTGGTGCTGGCTAAGAAATAGAATAGCAAATCAATGAAATAGATTAGTCACTCAGCATATAGCAGTAAAGACCATAGTAACCAAGTGTTTGACAAACCCAAAGATCCAACATTGTGAAGGAAGAATTAACTATTTGACAAAAACTTCTAGGAAAACTGGAAAACAGTACAGCAGAAACTAGGCACAGACCTACACCTCATGCCAAGTACCAAGGTAAGGTCAAAATAGATAAATGATTTAGAAATAAAGGTTGATACCATAGACAAATTAGGTGAGCATGGAATAGGTTACATGTTAGACTTATGGATAAGGGAATAATTTCTGTCCAAACAATACCTTGAGAACATTATAAGATATAAAACAGTATCTTGACTACATTAAATTATAAAGGGGTTGCACAAACAAGACTAATATAATTAAATTAGAAGAGAAACAACAAACTAGAGAAAACATTATAACAAGTATCTTATTTTTCAGGTATATAGAGAACTGAGTAAAATTTATAAAATTATAAAAACATTTCCCACTCAACAGATGGTTAAATAATATGAATAGGAAATTCTCAGATGAAGAAAGTAAAACTTTTAGTCATTTGGAAAAAAAAAAGTTCCAAATCACTATTCATTAGAGAAATGCAAATTAAAATAACCCTGTGGTACCACCTCACACCTATCAGACTGGATAACATGACAAAAAAAGAAAATGACAAATGTTGGAGATGTGGAAAAATTGGTAGACGTGAATTGAAAGAATCATTCTGGAGAGCAATTTGGAACCATCCCCAAATGACTATAAAACTGTGCATATCTTTTGACCCGTCAATACCACTATTAGGTCTGTATCAACATAAGGTCAAAGATTGGGGAAAATGATCTACCTGTGCCAAAAAATTGATAACTTCTCTTTTTTTAAAGGCAAAGAACTGGAAACTGAAGGGTTGTCCATCAATTGGGGAATGGCTGAACAAGCTGTGGTATCTGATTGTAATGGAATATTATTATCATGCCAAGAAATAATGAACATTATAATCATAAAACAAACAGATAAGCTTGGAAAGACATATAAAGTGATGCAAAGTGAAGTAAGCAGAACCAGGAGAATGCTGTTCACAATAACAGCAAGAATGTATGATGATTAACTATAAATGACAACTATTACCATCAATGAAAAGATGCAGGACAGCTCCAGTTTGTAACAAAAAAGGCAACCTACTTCTATAGAAGGAAGTGATAGAGTCTGGATGCAGATGGAAGCATGCCATTCTTCGCTTTATTTCCTCCATGAATTTTTTTATGGTGTAAGCAATGTGATTTCTTTCACAACATGATGAACATGGAAATTTGTACTGTATGATAAAACAGGTAAAATCTAAATCATATTACCTGCTGTCTTGGGGAGAGGAAAAAAGTGGGAGGGAGAGAGAGAACATGAATAGAAAAATGCCAAAAAAACAATTATTAAAAATTATATTGGGATGTAACCTCAAAAAAGATCATTATTTTAGAATGTGGGGGTTAACATTTAAGCCCCTAGTTTCCTGAATTCAAGTTCAGTATTCTATCTACCCTATATACACCCATTCCTCTTGCAAGCTTCACAATGCATCATATCTGTAATATGTAGTCATGTAGCCTGTCTCACTGTAAAAGATATAGAATAGAAATCAGACAAGTAAGAGATTGAATTATTATATGGATATTTCCATCTTCAAATCTGCCATGTTGGCTAGCAGAAAATGTCAAAAATCAATAGCAAAAAACAAACAAAAAGCATTTGAAATGATTCCATGGAAGCAAATGTGCCAACTACCAAAAACCATAATTTTTAAAGAAATGTGGGCCAGCTATTCTGATGTATGTAGA
>NW_025386086.1:0-3281 GCF_016433145.1 Gracilinanus agilis
AAATATATACATATATATATATGGTACCAATAAATGATCAGATGATAAAGTTGGAACAAAAACAAATAGATTTGGTGATTCTGAATCTCTGAATGTTTTCTAGATTTTACTCTTTGAATCTTAAAATCCTTCTCCAGAAATTCAAAGGTGTTCCTCTCTTCTAATGATCCTTATAATTATTATTATAAGTTAGGTACATTTTTCAAATAAATAAAAAATATTGATGGTGAAAAATAGCTTGAGATATTCGATATAGTATTAGATATCATCTGGAAGAAATGGGTACAGGTTTATGTTCTCACACATACTATTTTACTTTAGGCAAGTCAGATAACTCCTTTAGACTAAATATCTTTTTCTTTGTAGGGAAATGCATATCTTGAGTTGTCAAACTTGATGTCATTACAGAATCTTTTTGGACAGTGATGAAGCAAGTATATATAGGTAGACTAATTTAAGAAGAAAAAAATAAGAGAACATATCCATTTCAAAAAGAAAAATAGTACATGTTTAGTCTTTGTTTCTGCCTTGTTAGTGTGATTTTACCTGTCCAGAAGAGGCAAGGTAGAATTTTGGACATGAGTCAGGGATCCTTTTGCTTCTGTAGTCTGATATAGGCAGTGTCTGCAGAACACTGAGTAGGTCTCAGAATAAAGGAGTATCATTAAAATTAAATCACCAATAATTCTCAGAAAACATGATTATGAATCTTAATGGCTTGTACTGTGTATAAGCTAACATGGTCAGAGGTTGGGTGACCTCTTTTATGTAAGCCTTGTATGCACAACCAGCATGGATGATGACTTATAAAAATATTAATGGTCTAATACCATCTCTCATTTCCTGTACCAAGACCCATCACATAGTTCTATAGAAAGGTTTATAATATACAAACAAAAGCACCTGTCTTTGCAATCTAGTTGTCCTTCACAAGGGCACATGTGCTTTTGAAGATAGGATTCTTTTTTCTTTTTTATTCTCTGTTTCACATACCCTCAAATTCTATCTCATTCTGTTGCCATTCCTTTTCTACACCTTGAACCCTCAGAAATAATTTTAGGGTTCATGTGACTAGGAAAAATGGTGGGCATAAGGGGTACTAGTTTGGCATGGCTCCTCTATATTTCAACCAAATGATGGTCGGTGTCCACATGCAACCAACTTCTCTTCATCCTCAATCTCTTTCTCTCTTCCACCCTCCACCTTTTAACTATTATTGAAACCTGGCCTCTCTGCCATCCCACAATTATATGGCCTTCTTGGATCCTGTTTCCTATACTGGCTGTGTCTTCACTCATTCCCCTTGTCTTACTGTTAGATGTATGACAGTTGAAATAATTCTTGTTCTCCATTGCTACATTAGGGTTCTCCTCCAACTTTCATCATTCATTAACCTGTTTTCCATTAAGGTTTATGCAATTCATATCTAACACCCAATCAAAATCCTGGTGATCATTACCTTTTATTCCTCAATGAGTTTGGTGTATGGCTCACAAAATTTTTCTCCATCTGAAATTTTGCTCTCAGTGTTATAGAACTTCAAAATGTCTATTGGCTCAAACATCTATCTATTCATTTCCACAACCTACAAACCTTCTATGATCTATTCCCTAACCCCATTTCAGCTATACACAAAGGTGGTCACACTCTTCATGTTATCATCATCTCCCTCCATATTAAAGACTTTTGAAAACTTCTTATCAAATCATAAACTATTGACTTTACATTCCTTCCTTTTGTCTTCATTTCAGAACTCTACTGTTTGACCACAGTGTTCTTCCAATCCCTTGACTCTACAATCCTTTCACAGTTCATCTTCCCTGAACTAACTAATCTCTCTTTTTCTCAGTGGCCACTTGGTAAATAAATTCAACTCTACACTATCTTCATCTTCATGAAACCTTAGCATGCTTTTCATTTCACCAAGTACGTCTTACAAAGCCTCAGCCTTGGATCACTCCCTCTATCCACCATCTTCACCACAGTTATTCCTATATACATGCTGAATAAAGGTAGAAAATTAAAAAAAACACAATCTCTTCTAACTTTGTCTACCAAGATTTGTGTTTTACCAATTTACCTATGGTTTTACAGTTGTTAGGCATTGCTTCTATACCTGCCTAATTAATTCATAATCCCACTTTCCAAAATGGATCTTATAAACTTTTATTTTGCCACTCATCAAATATCTCATGGCTCCTCCTAACTCTATATGGTCAGCTGAGAATTGTGCCTCATATTTTGCAATTTAGAAAAATGAAGTCCTCTACTCACTTTTTCATCTCATCTCACTCATATGCTTGACACTGGTTTCTCCTTCACCACTGTCTCACATGATGAAATGACCTTAGTTCTTGCTAAGGCTCACCCTTCTAATTGCTCAAGTGATCCTATTTATTCTTCTCTCCTCCCACAGATTGATCCTCTCTCATCTCCCCACTAACACTTACCTTTGCTACTTATATCTATACTCATGTTCTCCTATCCTTTAAAAATATCTTCACTTGATTATTCACTCTATATTTGCTCTACTCCTATATCTCTTTTGTTCTTTGTAGTTAAATATCTCAAAAAGACCACCTGTAACATGTGTCTCTACTTTCCTCTCATTCTCTTTCTAACCCCTTATAATTGAATTTCTGACCTTATCATTCCTATGAAACTACTCTCTCTAAAGTTAGCAATGATCTCTTAGTTACTAAATCAAAAGGCTTTTTCTCAATCCATTCTCCATGACCTCTCAACTGCTTTTGACACTGTTGATTATACTCTTTTCCTTGATACTCTTTTATCTGTTTTAGGACCCTACTTTGTCCTGTTTCTCATCCTACCTGTCTGACCACCACTTCTCTGTCTCTTTTGTTGGATCCATATCTAAATAATGTAACTCTAGATGTCCTACATTGTTTTGTCCTGGATCCTCTTCTTTTTTTTCAATACTACTTTACTTGGTGATATCATTAGCTCACATGAATTTAATTACTATCTTTGTGTTGATAACTCTTAAATCTATGCTAAAATCTCTGCAGGTATCTTGACCTGAATGTCCAAAATCACACTCATTATTTTCCTCCCTAACTTCCATTTCTACCTTCCCTTTGGCAGTATGGGGTAACATCATCCTTCCAGTCTCTGAAGTTTACAGACTTAGATATCATATTTCATTCTGTTCTATTTCTTACCCTTTCCTCACCCATATCCAATCTGCTGCCATAGCCTATTGATTTCACTTTTGTAGTATCTCTCAAAAGTACCTCCTTTCCTCCTCTGATACTACCATG
>NW_025386087.1:0-3684 GCF_016433145.1 Gracilinanus agilis
AAGTATAGCTATCTTTATTATTATTAAAACTTCTGGAATATACTACTATATATTAAAATTAAATAGATTTCAATGACTCAGAGACATAAGTAGAATCTCATGACCCGATATTCTAAAAGAAAAATTGGCTCAAAAGGGATTAGAGGCTCTTAAGAATTAAATTCTGACAATCAAGTTAGAAAATTATTCTGCTGTAAAAGAAAAGGGGAAGGCATCTAAAGAGATAAGGCTCTCATACATGACCTCCAATTTTTTAAAGTACTCCTATTAGAAATGAAAGCAAGAATAAGTATCAGAGGGCTAATATAAAAGGGAAGCATGATCCTCTATGAGTGTCAAGAATAGAATAGTTCATTATGATCTGAAGGTTTTTAATAAATTCTATGGAGCATTACAAATAGGACTTTTTTTTTGCTTTACTGGTGATATGAAAGAAATCAAGAAAGGACAGATGAAAATATGTGATAATAGATGACAAACAATACAGAATTACTTAATTGCTATTTTGCTTTTTTGTTTTATTAACAAAAAAAAACATTTTATTCCCCTCCTTCCCTCCTCACCCCCAAAAACACTTTTTTATGTGTGGAAGATTTAATACACAATTCAGAAAGAAAAGATCATAGTCCTTTGCCCCATTGGTACAACTAGAAAATGACTGACCCACCCCACATAATTCCTAAGACTGGTTCTATTGTGAAGATCAGATAGATCTGCATCAGGAAGACCCATCTCAGGGCAGGAAGACCTGAGATAAGACAAATACTTCACCTCAGTTAGATGTTGTTGTGACTGTTAAGAGTGGACTCAATATATTTTTTAAAAGAAAAGAAGCAAAAAGCTTTCACACAACATTCTTTGCTTGACAAATGTTAGAGAATTTATGCACTAGAGAAACCACTGGAATGGATAAAAAATTAACATTATTATAGGTCAGAGAATCTATACTAAAGAGAAATCCTATGAGTATAACAATAAGAAGTAGAGGAGTCTTGTCCAGTGACAAGAGACTGATCATTGTGTACAAACAGAATAATAAAGCATGCATGTGCAATTAATAAATGAGATCTCTCTGAGATAATTTTATTTCTAGAAAAAATATAATCTAGGCAACTGGGTTCTATTAAAGTTGGTTTTTTATAGGATAATAATGAAAACAGTCAAACATGAATGAAATTGGGAAAAAACCTTTGGATGTGGCTTGTAAAAAATAGAAATTAAATTGAGGTAGAAAATAATAATAAAATATGTTATCTTAGACCAGTTGATATTGATATAATGAAGGAAATGATGAAAGCACTATATGTTAGGAAATACTTTTGAAACTGATGGAAATGAAAGAAAAAGCATTGTGTATTGGTTTGAGAAATATATTAAGAACTGGTCTTGGAGTCACAAAGATCCAAGTTCAAAACTCACTTTTATAATCCTGGGGAAATTTAAATCTAGTATTTGTAGAACAGGTAATGATCTGTAATGGCAGAAGGAGCTTCCTCACTTTTTTAAAAAAAAAATTATATTATGCTTTAGCATAAATACTAAGTATTGGTTCCAAGGCAGAAAGGTAGTAAGAGCTAGGCCATTGGGATTAAGTGACTTACCCAGGGTCATATAGTTAGAAAGTATGTGAGGCTAGATTTGAACCCAGGTCCTTCTGTTTCTAGGTCTGGCTCTCTATCTACTGAGCTACCTAACTGGCCTACCTTCCTCACTTTCTAAAGTCCTAATAAAGGAAACCTTTAATAACAAGGTATAAGATTGTATAATCAAACTTAGAAGATATCAAGAAGAGAAACTGGTAAGGTATATGATATGAAACTCATCATCTTTCTTTTTGTTTGATTACTTAAAAGATACACAAAAATGGATGTCAATAAGGAAGCTAGAATAAAGAACTAATTAGAAAGAAGCAACTTAAGAGTTCATCATAACCAATAAATATTAAAACAACATTTTTTAATATAAAGTGTGTGAAGAAGAGTCGTAGAACCTCTTCTTGAAAATTGGTAGTGGTTGTGAACCCATTGTTTCCTCAGGATGACCATTTCACAATTGGATAGGGAGTGGAGCCAGAGACTAGAATAACTAACATAATGTACTTTATATAATTCAATGAAATTAAAAAGTTAAAAATAAAGTCCTGTACTCAAGATTTCAAAATGAAATGATCAAGAACAAGATAGGGAGCACTGGCTAAACTTCAGTTTAATTGAAAATAACCTAAACATTTTAGTGAATTGAAAATTAAATATTGGTCAATAGTATATTCAGGATTAGAAAAAATATTTAATTATAGGATAGGGAATACTTATCTAGATTATAATCTGAGTGAAAATTATTAAGTAATTTAAGTGAATTATACTTACTATTAGTCAATAGTATTACATGGTGGTAAAAAAGTTAGCTAAATCTTAAGGTTATATTAATAGAAGCATTGTATCAAGAATAAGAATGATAATATTACTGAACTCTGTTATGAAGAAATCACACCTGGAATATGAGATTAAGTTTTGGAAGTTCTGGAGATCAAGATTGTGAGAGGGCTAGATACCATGCCATAGAGAGAACAGTTAGAAGAAATGAAATAATTGGCTGTATGAAAAATAATGAAAAATAGTTATTTTAAAGGAACTATAATGTGGAAGGGGTCTTATAGTTATTCTACTTGAACTCAGAAAACAGAACTAGAAATACTGGTGGAAACGAGGAAGGCTTTTTGTTCTATCTATGAAAGATTTTGTTCTGTCTATGAAAAAAACCTTTTTTATAATTAGGATTGTCCAGAATTGAATTGGCCACATCAGGTAGTCATACTTTTCCTGTCACTGGAGGTCTTCCTATTAAAGATAGATGGTTATTGTCACGATGTAGAGTTCAGTTATAGTTCGAATGAGCTGTCCATTGAACACTTTTTCAGCTCTGAAATTCAGTAATTCTGTTATGCTATCCTTCTCCAAATCAAGGTAATTAAAATATGGCCAATAATTCTTACTGGATAAAATAAAAAAGAACACAGAGATATGGGGAATTTGAATAATGAAAAGATATGAGTTTTGACGTACCATAGAGGACTAGAAACCAATCAACCAGGACATGATGACAGACAAGCAAAGGAAAGGTATGCAGAGGCTCTCCTGCATTTCAAAGATTTCAGAGTGGAAATAATAGTCCCATAGGACTGAAGTTCTACAGGGAATGGCAATTGAGGAAGGATGTAAAGTTCTGAAAATCAAAAATAATGGTGACAGAAACACATATGATTCCATCAAAAAAAGAATAGGGAAAGTGATTAAAGAGACTGATGTGGAATACCCAGGGAATGCATGAACCCCCTAAGTTTTAAAAATACAAGTACAAAACCAAAAGCAGGTACCTGATGATGAATACAAAAGAATAGAATAGCCCCAAAAGAGTAGTGTCAAATACACAAAAAAGAACAGAGCAAGCTGAGACTTGCAGTGAATACTAAGGAAAAGGAATTGGTTCCAAAGTTATTTTGTGGGGGTGGAGTAGGGAGAAAATGATCAAGAAGAAGATTAGAAAAATCACTGAATTAGACACAATAATAGAAGACAAAAAAGGCAGAACTTTTATTTTACTTTGTTTGTTTGTTTGTTTCCTAATAAGGAAAATTAAAAAAAAAAAAGGAAAAGAGTAGCTAATTATTGTTAATAAGCTAGTCAC
>NW_025386088.1:0-2062 GCF_016433145.1 Gracilinanus agilis
GAAGAAGAAGAAGAAGAAGAAGAAGAAGAAGAAGAAAGAGAGGAAGGGAGAGATGGTTAGGTCCATGCTTTAGCAAGATCCAACATAACAGCTAAATGGGGAATGGACTGTTATGAGGTAGTGGCAGTAATACCTACTAGAAATCTATTGTAATATTCCAAGCATGTGGTGATAAGGGCTTGCTCATACCAGATGGTGTTAGTATTAGAGGAGAGAAGGAGGCATATGGTCAGGGATGCTATAGAAGGCAAAATTAATAAGCCTCAGTAACAGATTGGATATGGAGATTGAGAGAGAGTGAAGCGTTTAAGCTTGGACCTAGACTTGGAACCTGGGTGACAGGGAGAATGGTAGTGACTTTGCTGTAATAGGAAAGGCAGATAGAGGGGAGGTCTTGGGAGAAAGATGAGTCAGTTTTGAACTCATGCCAAATTTAAGATGTCTTATGGGAAGTTCGGTTACAAATATCCAATATAAATTTTGAGATTCGATACTGGAAGTCAAGAGAGAGATTAGATTTGAGAACGATCACCATAGAGAAATAGTGTAGAAGGAGAAGAGAAGAGGACCAAAGACAGAATGCTGAGAGACAAAAAACATTGGTGGGCATCCCAAATGAAGATCCAGCAAAGATGACTGAGAAAGAGCTGTCTAATAGGCAGAAGGAGAACCAGAAGAGAGCAGAGTCACAAAAACCTACAAAGAAAGGAGCAACATGGAGAGGGTGATGCAGCAGTGTCACAGGCTGCAGAGAGGTCAAGAAGGAGGACTGAGAAAAAAGCCATTATATTTGGTATGGAAGAGATCATGTAACTTTTTTTTTTAACCCTTACTTTCCATCTTGGAATCAATACTGTAAGGGCTAGACAATGGGGGTTGAGTGACTTGCCCAGGGTCACACAGCAAGAAGTATCTGAGGCCTGATTTGAACCCAGGAACTCCCATCTCTAGGCCTGACTCTTAATCCACTGAGCCACCTAGCTTCTACTCATTTACTTTCCAGAGAGTAGTTTCTGTTGAATCTGATAGAGTATGGAGTTTTCCGCACCTGGAGACTTTCAATTCCACAGAGAAGGGCTCTCTTTTCATCTTTTGTCTTGGGCCAAGCATATTCATTATAATACAATACATTAACAACGTTTTAAAATATGAAATCAAGTACCCAGGAAGACGCGTCTGTTAATGTTGAGAACATCATAGAGAAATGACCTTCTAAGGGTTGAACCACTCCCAGATTCCTCTTCTTCTGGCTGACCTCATACCTCTATTTGACCAGTTGAGATTTTGGCCTTTCACTACAGAGAATGTAATCCATGTGGCTAATGAATTCCTTGTGTAAGGATGGCAAAACCTCTAGGATTGCATTTTTCCTAAATCGTCAACTGAGATCTCCAACCTAGTTCATGGGGAAAATTGAGCAAACTTGCCTTACTCTACCTTTCCAGTCCCCCAAACTTTTCAATAGAAGGACCCAGATTTTGGGTTTTCTGTATCCTGTTACCAATTTTCCATGGTCACCCACAGCCTTCTCCCCTCCCCTTCAATGGAAAGAGGGTTGTTTGGAATAGGATGATCTTGGTTTAAAACCCAGCTCTGCTACTTAATACATAATATTTAGCAGGTCATAGACATATCTACCGTTAGCTTCTCTTACTCATCTACAAAATGAAAGGAATTAGCCTACGTGATCTTGGGGAATTCTTCCACTTCTCACCTTTTGATCTCTTATCAGAGAAGTAGTGTGGCATTGTGGGTAGAGGTGTGAACCTGGAATAAGTTAAATATAGACTCAAATTCTATCTCTGACATCTGTTAGCCATGTGACTATAGACTAGTCAGTCAGTTATTAAGCATTTGTTAAATATCTACTGCCTGCCAGGCACTGTGCTAAGAGCTGGGGTGACTAAAAATCATGAAAAGCAATCCAATTGATTAATTTCTCTAAGCCTCAGTTTCTTCATATCCAGAAAGTGAGGGCATTGGTCTTGACTTTTAAAATACTTTCCAGATTTCATGAATTCTTTCCAATTGTATCTATTCTTCTATTCCCAGTGTGCTTCTC
>NW_025386089.1:0-1807 GCF_016433145.1 Gracilinanus agilis
ATATTATATTTATATTATTTATATTTAAGTATTTTATAGACCACAGTGGAATTTTAATTTTTTATAAATTCCATGACAATCATTTTGTAACTATTTATGCAAATGTAATACTACTAGATCAAGTATTCCTGTAGTTAATATTTCTTGTGGATTTGGAATGCAAGTTAAAAAGCACTTGGTGATGCTACACTGGAAAGGGTTCTGGATGTGAAGTGTTAGAGGACCTGGGTTCTTGCCTGGTCACTTATTCCTTCTATGGGCTTTGGCAGATCACCACCTCCTGACCTGATCTCCTCAGTTCTAAAAAGAGGTGAAGCTGATCTAGACAAACTCTAAGTTCCCTTTCAACTTTAAATCTAAGATACTGAAAACTGTAGCCCCTCTTTTAGTTGCTTAAGAATGATGTGTATAATTTTTTCCATTTAGCTGTAATGAAGCTTCTTTTTCAATTTAACAAATGATTGTTAAAATAGCTACTATTTGCAAATAGAGAAACAAAGGGGAAAAATGAAATAGTTTCTCCCGGGGCTCATGTGCTATTGAGAAATCCAACTTGTACACCTAAGAAAAAATACACATGAAATAATATGAAGAGGCGGAAAATAGTAAGATGGAATGAAACAGGATCAGCAATGGCACATAAGGGGCAGAAAAGTTCATTCTGGAAATTAGGGACATATTGTGCACAGGCATATGGGTAGTAGAGATGAAATGGTATGAATAAAAAAAACTAGGAAGCTAGTTTAACTAGAATATCATATGAAAATGGGTAATATGAAATACAACTTTAAAGAGAGGTGGGAACCAATTTAGCCAAGACTAAACAAAAGATATTCCATTCACGGCAATGACATGAGGGAGCCATTAACAGTTTGATTACTACCCCACCTGAGTACCCATGAGACCAAGTGTCCTTATCCCCCCAAGTTGGAATCTAAGAAGCCTGATTTCAGTGATGATTGACAAGAAGCTTGAATTTGCTCTATTTCTGACCTGAGCCAGTTCAATCCTCCTCAGGCAATTGAGGTTCACCATTTTGGTGTAGGAATTAACCCAATGGGCTTTTGTCTCATTACAGCTTAGACCTCTTAAACTCAAGAAATCCAGCAGTTCAGTTTCCCCAGTAGAAAGGACTAAAACTGGATGCTACCACATTCGATAGTGAAGATTTCCAAATAGAAAAACAATAAATCTATATCTTAAGAATATCTATTTGGCAGCTATGCAAAGGACACTTTAAATAAGGAGCAGAGAGGAATCAAGAATACCAATTAGTAGGTTATTGTAATAATTCAGGTGATGATATTCTAGTTTAATTCATAAGAAGAATATAATGACTGTCATGAATCAGTTCCTCTAGTTCAAGGGTTTGATTTGTGTGTCATGGATCCATCTAGAAGTCTGGTGAAGCCTATGGCCTTGTCTCAGGATAATGCTTAAAAAAAATCTTACATTCAGGCTTAAAATATTAATGTGAATTGGTTCTAAGGCCAAAGAGCAGTAAGGGATAGGCAATGGGAGTTAACGGTCACATAAGGAGGAAATGTCTAACCCAGGAACTCTTTTCTATAGGCCTGGGTCTCAACCACTAAGCTACCTAGCTGCCCCCAGAATGCTTTTAAGTATATAAAACAAAATGTGTAAGATTATACAGGAAACCAATTATGTTGAAAACAATCATTGTTTTAAAACAAATTTTAAATATTTAAATAAATTTTAAAATATTAGATATAATATATAACATACATGTATTAAAATTAAATTTATTTTTAATTATTAAATAAAATATAAATATATTTTATAAATA
>NW_025386090.1:0-1216 GCF_016433145.1 Gracilinanus agilis
CAGCCAGGACTTTAGTACCATAATTAAATGCTTTTTTGCCTTTGCTTTTCCTTACATTTAAAAAATGTATTTATTTTTAAATCAATTTTAGTTCATTTTCAGTTCCAAATTTTCTCTCTCCTCCCCCATCATTGAGAAAGCCAGAAAAATAACAGCCATAACAAATAAAATACTATAATTTTAGGGGAATCTTGAAAGCCCTAAAATAAATGGTTTATTTCTGTAAATTCAGGACAGAGAAAGAAATGGGAGGTGGTTGTTTACTGTGCTCCTCAGAATAGATTCACCTACATAAAACTAAAGTGGAAACTTAGCATCATCATGGGCTTTGATCAGGGAATGCTGCATATGTAATAATAGAAATGCCTTACATTTGTACTGTTTTCCTCATCAAGAGACTGCAAGCACTTTGCTGATATTAGCTGGGGATACATTTCCGTACCTTTATTTCACAAGCAAAGAACCCAAGGCCCAGAGAGACTAAGTGATTTACACAAAGTCATTGACAAAGTAATCAGCTGCCTGGGGAAGAGGTTTTAAGAGTCCCAGCCTGCCTCCACCTATCCGCTCTCCTATTCTGTCTCATGCATATTGCAAATCACTTCTGCCATCAGTTCAATAACAACTACAGGGTATTACTATATGGCCTAAAAAATAACAATAAAGCTAAAAGAGATCCCTTAGAAGTTACTTAAATTCTCCCTTGCTGTTAGTTTTCATAGTCATCATTTTTTACTTCACAATAATATTCCATTACATGCACATACCAGCTTTTTTAGTCGGGCACTCACTTTGTTTCCATTTCTTTGCTACCATGAAAGGGTTGAAATGAATTTTTAACATAGTGCCTGCCACATAGTAGGTGCTTAATAAATATTTTTGGATGAATACCGGGCTTTTGTTTCTATCTTTGACCACCCTGAGAGGAAGGGAGGGAGGAAGGAAGGGAGGGAGGGAGAGAAGGAAGGAAGGAAGGAAGGAAGGAAGGAAGGAAGGAAGGAAGGAAGGAAAAGAAAGAAGGAATCGTGTTCTACCCTTTATGACTTTATTTAGAGTTTTCTTGGCAAAGATACTGGAATTGTTGACATTTCCTTCTCCAGCTAATTTTATAGATGAAGAAACTGAGGCAAACCAGGGTTAAGTGACTTGCCCAAGGTCACAAAGCTAACAAGTGTCTGAAGCTGGGTCTGTTGCTTTATCCACTGTGCCACCTAGC
>NW_025386091.1:0-1588 GCF_016433145.1 Gracilinanus agilis
GGGGACACAGACCTCTGAAATACGGAATTCTCTGAGCTGCCTGCAGACGCCGGAGGACGAGGGCCTGTGGCAGCCCCGACGCCTGCCCTTCCCCTGAGGGGCTCAGCCGGCACCAGATGGCGTTCAGGGCCCCCCTGGGTCAGTCAGGAGGATCGAGGGCCCTGCCGAAACAGGCATCCCGGCAGTCTGGCCGGGGCGGGCCCTGGGAGGGCTCTGCAGTCCTCAAGCCAGATGCCAGGCCGGCCCTCGGCCCTCCCAGGATGCCCTGACGACGGGGCTCTCGTTTACTTCTCTCCTGCGATCTCGGGGACCCGGAGGACCCGCCCCACGGGCAGACACTAGAAGGCACGCTTGGCCTGACCTGGGAGCCTGGAGCCGGGGAAGGAATGAAAGACCCCAGGATGCCCGCCACAGCTATGCCCGTGCCCACGCAGGACGTGCCCCAAGAGCTGTCTCTTTTCTGGGGTGCCAAGCTCTGACTGACAGAGTGGTGGTGAGCTCCTAAGGGACAGCCGGAGAGCCTGAGGGTTGGCGTCCCCAGAAAGAGAGGTGCCGCTGGTCCGGCCCACCCCTCTGCGGACAGCAGGGGCGGCCGAGCCAGCCACAGGCCAGCGGCACCACGTGTGAGTCCCAGAGGCGAAGGACCTGCTCCGTGCCAGGACCCGGGTCGGCTTGCGAACGCCCAGGACGAGCATTCAAGTGAGAACCCAGAAGAGGAGGGACACAGGCAGGGGGGGCTGAACTCGTTCCACCCTGCGAGGGTCCTGGCCACCCCCCGACTAACAAAGGGCCAAGATGAGGCCAAGAAGCCTTTATTACGTGCCCCCCGTGTGCCAGGGGAACGCGACGAGGCCCCTCTGCACACGAAAGATGCCGCGGAGCGGAGGCCAGACCTCACCCCCTCGGCCTGGCAAAGCGACCCCAAAAGCCAAGCCTGTGTGGCGCAGGGCCGGGGAAAGTGGGCAGCACCCTGAGGCCTTCTCGGTGGAGGTGTGAATGGGGACAGCCCCATCAAGGCAGAGCCCGACCCCCAAGTCACTAGCCTCCACCCCAAGGAGGCCAGAGAAAGCCGGGGGGGGCGCCCCGCTGGGCCAGACGAGTCCTAGCGGTGGTCTGGGGCCGAGACACGGCCCACGGGGGCTCCCTTCCCAGAGAACGGCCGCCCAGAGCAGGGCAAAGCTGGCGGGGCCTGAGAAGCGGGGGAAGAGCTCTGGGCACGGCGTCGGGCAGGGGAGGCAGAGCGAGTCTCGGCGCCCATAAAATGGTCGAGGCGGCTGACTCGGGAAGACCCACAGCCCAGCCTGTGGCCTCCTCCGCCCCCTCCCTCAGCACCTGGCCGACGCGGGGGCCCTGGGCCCAGGAGGGCCTGGCACGCAGGGACGCCGCCAGGGATGAGGGCGCGGCTTTTCCCTTCTGCAGGCCCGGGACCGGCTAGGAGAGAAAGTCCGTTTCCGTTCACAGGCCCGAGAAGGCTGCGCTGACAGGCCAGAGCGCGGAGGGCCTCCTCTTCGGGCCTCTCGGACCTCCCCCGAATGCCTGGGCTGGCAGGAGGGACGAGGCCCTCCATCCACAGCAAACCCTGCCTACC
>NW_025386092.1:0-1262 GCF_016433145.1 Gracilinanus agilis
GAGCCGGCCCTGGAGGTGATCCTGCTGCCCCCAGAGGGTGAAGCGAGCGACACGGCCGGGGAAGGGCCCTGCTGGGACCCCGACCCTCGCCCTGGCCCCCTGCCTGGCTCTCTCTCCTCCCTGAAGGCACGGGGGCCGGAGGGCTCCGGGGGCAGAGCCCGGGCGCTTGAGCTGTTGCCAATGGGTGGAGCTACCAGTGCCCCTCTGCCAAGCGGGCACCCGGGCCGGGCGACGGACGGCCACCTGCAGGGCGGCGACGCTTGCTCAGGAGATAAGCCGGCTGTTCCTCCTGCATGCTGAGGGAGGGTCGGACAAACCCGAGAATGGCCGCAGCAGGCCGGCTCCTCCCGGGGGGTGCCTTGTTCCCTGCCCCCTCCTCCCCGTCCATCAGAGCGTTGGGAGACACGTGGGCTGTGGAATTCGATTTTAGAACGACGACGCCAGAAACAGCAAGGCTGACTCGGTGCCCGGCACGGCCCCGAAGTCCACAGGCAGAGGCGGGCAGCTCGGACTTGCAGTGGCCCCTTTCTCTGCCCCCCGTACCCCATCCTTCTGTCCGTGTCCCCTGAAGCAAGAGGCACTGACACACGGAGGCACAACAGACAGAAGATCTCCGGCTCCCTCGGCTCACCGAAGGGGGCGTCTCTGTGCCCGGGCAGGCTTCCTGGGTGCCGGCCTCCCTTCTCTCCCCACGCAGTGCGTCTGCCACGCAGCGGCCGGTGCAAGCTTCCTAAACTCAGTCGGCTCAGAAGAGGCTCCCCTGTCCTCCTCCCCTGATCCCTTCCCAGACTGGAACCCAGCGCCTCCCCCCTAGACCTGGCTCTCCCTCCGCGGAGCCACGTTTGGCTGCCGGCCTGCGGAGCCCCAAGGGGGGCTCGTTCTATATACAGGCCTGGGGCGGAAGGGAAGCACGAGAATCCCAAGTCCTTGGCGCTTGCAGGGCTCTGAGGGTCCCCCCACCCCGATACCTCATGAGCCCCCTCTCAATGCGGGCATCTGGCCCCTGCTCGAAGGCTGAGGGGGGAGAAAGCTCTGGAGGAGCCCCCGAGACGGAGAGATCGGCCAGTGGCTAGTCTGAGGCAGAGACAAAACACCCAGACGGGGTCCATCACCGCCCCTGGCCTGGGCCTGCCCTCCCCCCCCCCCCGGGTCTTCTTCCCCTTGAGAAGCCCGGCTAGGGGGCCTCGAGCCACGGGACGTGACCTCAGAAAACGCCGAGGAAGCAGGCCGGGGCTTCCACTGCCCCGTGCCCACTGGGTAGG
>NW_025386093.1:0-1264 GCF_016433145.1 Gracilinanus agilis
CTCCCTCTCCCCTCTCTGTCCCCCGCCCTCCCTCTCCCTCCTTCCTTCTCTCTCTCTCTCTCTCTCCCTCCCTCCCTCCCTCTCCCCCTCCTTCCTTCTCTCTCACTCCCTCTCTCTCTCTTTGCCTCCTTCCCTCACTCTCTCCCTGCCTCTCCTTCTCTCTCCCCAAATTCTTTCCTCTCTCTGCACTTTGCCCTAGATTAGCGCTTGCCCTCTTTTTCTCAGGATTGGAGGATGGACTCGTCTGCTCTAACATTTGCATTCCAAGGTGGGGCAAGACCCTTGGAAGTGCCTGGACGAGTTGGAGAGACCTGGGAGGGGAGGACTGTGCCTTCTGTGACCGCAGTGGGGCGCCGGGGCGCCGGGGAGCCCAGTCCCTCTGGTCACACCAGCAGGATGATGTCATATCCCCGGGGGATTCCCTCCCCTCCCCCCACCTACAAACTTCCCCGAAATTTGTCCCTGGACAGAAAAGGGGATGTTGGGGGAGTTGGGCCTCGTCCCTGACCAATCAATCACCTGAAGGAATCAGGGGGCTGGCCCAGGTGATCCCCAGCCCAGGAAACTCCCCCCTTCCCAGACCTGACTTGGAATTTTAAGGACTAAAGGTATAATTATCACCTAATCACTGTCCTCCGGGACCTCCGAGGGTCAGAGGGGAGCGCTTGGCATCAGTGCCACAGGAATTCAGGCGTCCATGCAGCCCGATCCAGCCTTGCCCCCCTCTGTACCCAAGTATTCCCCTCCAGGGAATGGGGAGATGCTTTGAATGACCCCCCACTACCTCAGCGCTGGCAACCCTAGCTCTTGGCTCCCCCCCATGCCCATTTTCCTTCATGTTCTGTTTCTCCCTGCCCCCCCAGTCCTCCCTAGTTAGAACCCCTCCCCCTGTTCTTTTCTGACTAGAGACCCCCATTTCTAAATGGGGGGCTGCACAGATGGAGGCCCGGTTACCATGGTAACAGCAGGGAAAGGGGTTTCTGTGTCGCCATAGCAACTTCAGACGTCAGACCTGTGCCCTTTCCTATCACCCACTGAAGAGAGGTAGGAGGCAGGGGGTGGAAAAGGGGGGAGGGGGGTTTGGGAGCCGGGAAATAGGCTGCCTGTTCCCTCCTGCCCAACCATGCGCAGCCGGGGTCAGACCCGGATTGTTTCCCCTCGCTCTGCCCCACCTCGCCTTTCCCCCAGCATCCTAAGGGGTCTCAGGGCTCATTGAACCCAGGGCACTGCTTCGCCTACGGAGAAATGCCCTCCGTCCCCATTC
>NW_025386094.1:0-2579 GCF_016433145.1 Gracilinanus agilis
CAGGAGAACAGGCCTGGTGAGATGAGAACACAGTGGAGCCCGCCTAGCTGGAGCTACGAGGTCCTGGCCCTTTGTTTCCTTACTGGCCTCTCCCTGGCCACATTCCTCTGGAGAAGAGGCCTTGGGCCAAGTCACAGGCATTCCGTGAAAATTATAGCTCCTGGGGCAGTGAGGTGGCTCAGTGGATAGAGCCCCAGGCGTGGAGTCAAGAGGACCTGAGTTCAAATATGGCCTTAGATACTTCCTAACTGGGTGACTCTGGGTGAGTCACTTAACCCATATTGTAGCCCTTCTGCCTTGGAGCTGGTACTTAATAATGATTCCAAGGTAGAAGATGAGACTTATTTAAAAATGAAAAGAATAGCTCCTAATTCTCCCATGATTTAGTGTTTCTAGAACCCCAAAACACCTTGAGGAGATGCTGCAAAAAGCACGGAGCCCTGGACTGATTACCCAGGCTCATACTGGTAGTGAGCAGCAGAATCAAGGCCTTTGGCCCCCCACCCCCACCCCAATTGCTCTCTTCCCACCAGGTGCCACGGTCTCCCCGAGATACTGTGTTCCTGGATGGCAGGTGCCAGCTGGGTCAGGCCCCTTCTCCCATTGTGCCAAGTCGTCAGGGAGGGGATACTGAGGCAGGAGTGCCAAGGCTCTCTTCCTCTGCTCTTCTCCTCGGGCTCCCTTCTACCCCTGGAGACATTTTCTGGGCCTTATTTGGACCTGAGTATTCTCTTTGCTTTTCTTTGAGAGGAGGATTAGACTGTTGGACTTGACTCTGTCCTAGGCACGATTTCTCTGGTAGTTGAGTCAAGAAACACAGGTCCCTTTGGATCTGGGCTTGGACGGCCACGTAGCCGTGACCTCACTGAGCCTCAGTTTCCTTATTTGTAAAAGGGGCTGACAAGAAAAATGTGAGAGAAATGTGAGTTCCTCATAATAAGCTCCTTTTCTAGCCCTGCACACTCCATTTTTAAAAGCCACAGAAGAAGGAAGCAACTGAGGGAATCACCTCATGGTAAATTTATGGAAGTCCTGTTTGCCAAATAAAAGTCAGCATCGTTCAGGGGAAGGAACATTTGATTTGAGGCCAGAGGCCCGGGTTCAAATTCCTACTCGGCCACTTCAGAGCTGTAGTCTTCCTGGAGGTAAAATCTCTTTTGTAGAAGAAAGGGGTTGAACTATAGGACGTGTGGGACCCTTCCATCTCTAATCTCTAAAAGCTTCTGGAAAGCGCTCCGGGAAAGCTGGATGAATGGGAATGAGGAAGAAGAGCGGCAGAAAAGCTCACTGAGAGAGGACTCGGCCCATGGGGAAGAGCTGCCACAAGTCCTCTCATAGGCGCTTCAGAGGAAACGAGGCCGGGCTTGTCCAAGGAAGGACTGAGGAGATGAAGTGCCTTGGAGACCGGAGCCTTTATTAAGCACTTACTGTGTGCCCAAAAGGCAGCCTCTGGCTCCCTGCCAGGCAGGCCTCTCTCCAGCCCACCAGAGGGGAAATGGGCAAGGACCTGGGCCTTCTCCTCTGACACTCAGGCCGTGTGTGTGCCATCCCAGCACCGAGGGGGCCCGGCTGCAGGTCGGACCCAGTTGGCCCTTTGTCCAAGGCCCAGCTGCACAACATCCACCCCAGGGGACACCCACACCCACTGGCTAGAGCAGTTCCCAGAAGCTCCTCAACCCCATGTTCATCCCTAAAGTATTGATGGAATTTTGAGACTCTTCGGTTTCCTCATTCCTGGGCTAAACAGCTGTCCCCAAAATGGCTTTTCAGAAAAGGAGACTGGAGCAGTGAAAGCCCCCACTCACGGGGATACGGAGTCTCGGTGGCCAAGATGACCCCTGAGGCCCTGATCCACAGACATGCGTCTCTTGGAAACACTCACTGGTCTTTGGGTTATTTCAGACCCACTGATCCATCTCTGGGGAGAAGCAGCAGCTTCAGAATTTGTTAGACAAAAGTGCCCTAAGCGAGGTATCGGGAGGCTTGGTGGGAGGGGCCGCCCTGGCATAGGGAGGTCTGGGCTTGGGTTCAGGTTCAGAACCCTGTCCTGCCAGTTACTAGCTGGGGGCTTGGGACAAGTCTCTTCCCTTTCCTGACTTCATCTCTGACACCTCATCTCTGAGGTGAATGAGGCCCAGAGTGCCAGCCCTAGACAGGCCCTTAGTCGTCGTCTGCTCTCCGGCAGTGGCGTGCCCAAGGGCATGGGGGTCAGAAGTGGCAGAGCTGACTCTTAAAAAATTCTTTCAGTATTTTATTCTTCCCCAATTGTACGTGAAAACGATTTTAGCATTCATGGCCAAGTCCCTCCCCACCTCCCTGAGACAGTATGTGATTTGTTCTAGATTATACTGGCAATATAATGTGAAACATTTCCAGATTGGTCATGATGTGGAAGAAGATGATGTATCCCCGCCAAAATGTCCCACAAAGAAAAGAGACTTTTGACCTGCATTCCCACTCCCCGACTCCATCATCTCTTTCTCTGAAAGTGGAGGGCTAGCCTGCCTCCCTCCCTCCCTTCTTTTCTCCCTCCCTCCCTCCCTCTCTCCCTCCCTCCTTTCCTTCCTTCCTTCCTTCCT
>NW_025386095.1:0-2377 GCF_016433145.1 Gracilinanus agilis
CTCTTAACCCTTCCTCCCTTCATAGGTAGTTGAATGACCTGTCATTTCATGAACAGATTATCTCATAAAATCTCATTTTCTGCTGTTGGGTTCTCTGGTCATTCTCTCTTCCTGTCAGACCTCCTGTCATCTTTATTTCCATGGCTTCCAGCATTTACCCAATGACAGGTTGACACTCACTGTGTAAAGAAAACTGAAATGAAATGCTCCAGAAGGAGTTTCTCCTACTCCACTTTGTTCCTGACCTATACCAGCCAGCCATGGACCATCTCTCTCTGTCTTCCTCCCTCCCTCCAGCTCTTTCTTTCCAGCCTAAGGAAAGAAGTCACTAGGATCCTGCATTAAGATATCAGGAAGGTTCCCTTGTTACTTTAGGTAGCCCAAGTAATGTCAGAGGTGAGGGCAGCACCACTTCTAGTGTTTTCCATTTTATAGATTAGTTATCCAAAGTTAATCATATGTAGCATTTTTTGCCAAACAAATCATGCTTTCCAAGGAGGATAGGTTTCCAGGGCAGCTCACAGCAGCCTATTCAACCTATAATGTACTATTAATATTAATAGTACTATTTCAACTATTGCTGAGATTTGATTCAATTTAATAGACATGTATTAAGCACTTTTTGTGTGCAAGGTTAAAAGCAGCATGGCAATAGAGGGCCCATCTCAGAGTCTGAAAAACTTAAATTCAATTCCTGCCTCTGACATATCGAGCAGGTAACCATTGGTAAGCCATTTAACCTCTCGGTGCTCAAGACTCCAAGTTGTTAATGAGCTGCTGGGAATTTCTATACCTGGAGTTATTACAGGTCAGGATTTTAAAAAAGATATACAAAGAGGAAAGAGAGCCAGACCCTAACCCTAAATTTGTGTACCCTAACCTTAATACTAACCCTAAAGATGGGAGATGGGAGGCAGGGGTCTTGGATTTGAATCCAACCTCGGACACTTCCTAGCTCGGTGACCCTGGGCAAATCATTTAACCCCCATTGCCTAGCCTTTACAGCCTTTACAGTTTATACAGTATTGATTCTAAGACACAAAGTTAGGATTTTTAAAGAAAGATTCAAAGCATTGGAGATCTAAGAGAAAATGCAATAGTCTAAAAAGAGAGGGCCTCTCTTCCTAGCTACACGAGAGAAAATATGTCAACTTGTCACTCCTCAGGTGTTTGGTACCTGGGACCAAAAGGAAGTTTACTCCGCTGGAGGCCTGAGATGTAAACTTCTTTTCCTTTGCTTTCATGAGTTATTCATAAATCTGGTGCTTGTAAGGCGGCAGCCTGTACATTGTTTGCTGTTTCTTTACAAGGTTGGATTTATCTCACAGACAGCAAATTGTTCCGCTGAAGCTTAATGCTTCCTCTGTCCCCCCAATTCAAGGCCCCTTTGTCTTGGCTGCTGATAGAGCTATCATTCCCCCATAGATCTCGAGACAACAGGAATTGACACTCACTTGCACCAACAGTAAAGTCTCCAAATATTCCTCTGCCTACACTGGAGTTTGTCTACTACCTCCCTCAGAAACTGGGTGCTCGATTTACTGTCATTCAGTTTCTCAGATATCAGACCTGATTTCATAGTCTGAAACGGGCTGTTCTCTTTCTTGGTCTCTCCATCCTCCCACGCTGCCCGTCCCCAAGGCTGCTGGCTACTGCTCTCCTGACCTCCTGCTGGTTATTACTCACTTCCTCCAGTAATCCAGAGTGAGGCTCTTAGACCCACATGGCTCCATTCCGTGTGATGGATGGTTCCGAATAAGACTTCCATTAGCTGGCATGTCAGTGCTGTAACTTACGGCCACTCCAGCATGCCAGACAGCTGTTTTCATGAGGTCACTTATCATCCCAGTCTAAAGCCGGCTGCTTCTCTTGCACGAGGTCCACCTTCCAGTTCAAATTAATTTCTCATTCCACACCGGGCCGACAAGGAAGCTCATTCACTCCTCATTTACAAAACACGCTTCAGAAATGTAGCAAACACCCAACGCCTGAACATTGACTCTTGTCAAAACAAAGGGCAAAATCTGAGGTCCTGAAATGCCTGAGAAAACATCCTCTAGGATGCACCTGTGGGGCTCTGAGAGAACACAGGAAAGAAAGAAAGAAGGGCTCACTCTGGAAGCTTTCATTTGGGGAGCTAGGTAGGGCTGAGTAAGAGCACTGAACCTGAAATTTCATGACCAGTTTAAATCCTGTCTTGGGCTCTTAATGACTGTGTGACCCCTAAGGAAGTCACTTTACCTCTTTGTTTGTCTGTTTCTGTCTGTCTATCTGTCTCTGTCTCTCATTCTTTCATTTTCTCTCACATTTTTTCTCTGTTGCTTTTTCTTTCTCACTCTCTCATTTTCTTTCTCTTTCTCTCTCTCTCATTCTCTCT
>NW_025386096.1:0-1608 GCF_016433145.1 Gracilinanus agilis
GTATATATATATATACACCATTATGCATGTTTACAAAGCGGGTATAAACCTCCCACGGCTCACATTTTTATGACTTTTATGTTATAAGTCTTGTTTGGCAAACCAACAGTTATCCTGAATCATCTGGTTAAGGCTGAGCGTCCTGAATGTTCTGTCACTAAGCAAAGTTTAAGTATTCCTTCCAGCTTTCAGTTTTTGTTTTCACCATGAAAGGTCAAGAAAAGAAGGCACTGTTTCTTAGGGGTTAGGTATACACTGTGTCTTGAAATCCCTCTAGCCCTTTGTGGTATTCAAAATGTAACATACTGAAAATCTCATTCCAGGTGATAAACTATCACAAAACTTGCCATAAAATAGTGTATAATTACAAGAAAATTCTCCATTCCTGAATGTGAGTGCTAAAGCTATATTTCTAGAACTGTTGAATTCTGTTTTCTGTTTCTCTACTTCTATGTATAAAAGACTCCATAGTCCTGGGAAAACACTTTTTTTAAAAAAAAATGAAATACAACAAATAAGGTATGCTACAGGGTCCTGGGGGAAAAGTTTCCTCGAGTCTTTGAATTTCCTCCTATTCTATTTCTTTACAAGATTTCTAAGACCAAGTCCTTTTCTACAGTGTCTCAAACAAGGTAAAAAAGAAAAATACCCCCTAGATATATTCCTTAGATTTTCTATTATGCTTCTCAGGTTCCCAATAGCTTCTGAAGTAAACTTAAGATGAATTCTAGAGTTATTTTTCCTATTATGTTTTAATTTTAGTTACTCTTTCAGCTCCAAGATGAAATAGGTGATCATAACTGTGTTTGGAGATGTATTTCATGGCCTTCTTTCTATATGACCTACTACAAGGTCATATCATATGGTGAAAGTCTTGAAGTCCATAATAACCAGAAGAGTAGTTGTTGTTGTTATTGTTATAAAAAGGGAAAATTGGGTGAACACTTTAAAAAAGCTCAGTTTAAGGAAATGTAGAATTCTTTTTAAGAAGAGAATAATGGCCATCTCTATAATATGTGTATAATGAGAAATCAGACTGTAGAAACAATTTCTGATCTAAGGTATTTGTTGTGTGTAATAATGGAAATTATATATCACAACAATATAACAACATTGTAAATAACAAATATAAGCCTTTTTGGCAAACTGTTACCCTGAATCTTCTAGTTAAGGCTGAGATCACTATTCACAGGAGTTAAAGCTGGCAGTGACCTGAGAGGTACTTGAACCTACTCATTTTACAAGTCAGTAAATTGAGTTGATGTGAGTCATCGCAGGTCATTCAGGTAGAAAATAGTTGAGCCAAGATTTTAATCCAGATTATCTGACCCCAAGACAGTTCTCTTTCCATCATACCATAGTGGTTACTTATTCCCAGAATGTTAAAACCCTCTAGAATCATGCTGGTTTCCTTACTAACCTCTATTACAAACAAAAAAATCAATTTTGGTTTATTTGTTTTAACTTATTAAAGCACTTAATAAAAGTTGATTGTACCAGATATTTTGCTAGGTGCCAGAGATACAAAGACAAAATGGAAACAAGAACCCATTTTCATGGTGCTTATATTCTAGTGGAGAATATATAATTATATGCTATATATATATA
>NW_025386097.1:0-1592 GCF_016433145.1 Gracilinanus agilis
CCCAAATCCCGGCCGGCCCCCCCCAGCCTTGGTCCCTTCCTCGGTCCGTGCGGAGGTGCTGAGCCGGCCGCGGGCGCGTCTCCGCAGGGCTGGATCGAGATCGTGGGCTGCGCTGACCGCTCCTGCTACGACCTGCGCTGCCACTCGAGAGCCACCAAAGTCCCGCTCGTGGCCGAGAAGCTGCTCAAGGAGCCCATATCCTGCCGCGGCCCGGGGAGGCTGGGCGGAATCGGGGTGGGCTGCCTGGAGGCAGGGGTGCTGGGGCGGGAGGGGGCCAGAGAGGGCGCTAGACCCAGAGGACAGACGGCTGGAGAGCCCTGCCCAGGCCTGGCACATTGGGTGGGCGAAGGAAGCCCTGAAGGCTGGGCGGACTCGGCGTCATCTTGGAGACGGGGAAGAGGCCGGGTGGCTCATTGGGAAGCTGGCGAGGTGCCAGAGCCTGGCATGCTGAACAATTGGGGGAGGGGCCTGGGCAGGAGGACCCCCCTTCTCCCCCGCACAGCACCCCAAGGGCCCCCCATGGCACCTCTCTGAGCTCAGACATAGATGGCGGCCGTCTCCGGCCTCCCGTCCTCGGACCTCTTCAGAAACAAGATGGTGGGGACGGGGTGGCAGAGAGCCTCGGAAGCCCCCTGGGATGGGCACCCTCCCGACGCCACCCCTGTGGGGGGGCATAAAGCATGTGGCACAGTGCTGGGCACAGAGTTCCCCCGCCTCTCGCTGCCCCCAGATGGTCTGGAGATGGGCAAGCCCGGGGGGGGGCGGGTGCCAGCCTGGAGGGCACGGTGGGCACGGTCTGCTCCGGCTTCCTTGACTGAGCCTCACAGGACGGTGAACGTGGTGCAGTTCGAGGCGAGCAAAGCCGCCATCGGCCGGGCCTACAAGAAGGACGCGCGGCTCGTCCTCGACTACCTGGCCGCCTGCGACGAGGCCTACGTGTCCGCCATGGAGGGCCTCCTGCACGAGAAGGGGTGAGTGTGCTCACACGCGCATGCAGAGCCGGCGCTCACCCATGCGGGCACGCGTACACACTTCCCACATGCTTACACGTGGCCTCCCACACGCTTCCCACACACTTAAGTGTCTTCCCATATACTTTCTACGTACTTGCGTGTCTTCCCACACACGCTTCCCACACACTTACGTGTCTTCCCACACACGTGCTCCATGCCCACACGCACACGCCTGCACACCCGCGTGTCCCAGCACACAGAGCTGTGGGTGTGCTCACGCTGACGCGGCGCGTGCCGGCTCTCGTAGGGAATTCACCATCGAGACGGAGGGGAAGACGTTCCAGGTGACCAAAGACATGGTCAGCGTGCAGCGCTCGCAGAAGACGCTCCACGGTGAGAGCGCGGGCGCCGTCCCTCCTCGGCAGGTGCCCGCCTCCTGGTGCCCGGGCGCTTTCTGCCCAGCAGGGCACACGGAGGGGACGTTTGATGAGGGAGAGACGGGCGGGGGGCGGCCGGGAGCTCCGAGTTATTACTGGGTGGGACGTGAGGAGGGGGGAGGGCAGCGCCCGTGCCCGGCCCGGCCTGGCCTGCTCTCATCCGGCTCTGTGGGAGCCGGCTCCCGTGGTCCTGAGTGGGGCG
>NW_025386098.1:0-1785 GCF_016433145.1 Gracilinanus agilis
TGGTTGGGGTGGGGAAGGGTGTGGAGGGGAGGGGGAGGGCGGAGAACAACAATAAATACACAGTTTGCCCCCTGGTCCAGCACCTCCTCTTGCCACTGGTATATGGAGAATGATTCAGAGGGTACTGGTCTTCGTGAGCAGCACCAGAACGGGCTTTATTTCTTGAAGCCAACCTGAGCTGGGTCCCCTCTTTTCTCCCAGCGACTTCCCCCTCCCCAGCCCCCCACTCACACAAGACCCTCTCACTTTCCTAAAACAACCCTGACTCTGTGCTAGGCAGCAACGGCAGCGGCGGCGACGGCAAAGTGGTGCTTGGGGCTGTTAAGGCCGAGTAAACTCGTGGGCTCTTGTCCATGCCCAGAACCGGAGGAAAGGAAGAGCCCAGGAAGTACGGAGCTGGGGGCGCTCTAGGAGAAAGGCGACTGTGGCAGGTTCCAGTCCAACTTGTGGGTCCCTTCCTCTGCTGGGCTCCTCGTAGTTCTGTTTGTTTGGAGGGGAAAGAGGAGGGAAGCTGTGTTGGGGCAGGTCGGGACGGGAGCACCCAGTAAAGTGGGCGACTCTTGGCCTTTGAAAAATCAAGTCAAATCTGGGAAAACCTTCGATTATCCGTGGTGCCCCTAGGAACGACTATGCTAATAGCAGTCTGATGGAGGAAATAAAGCCTTTTCTTCTCCTGGAAAAGTGCAGTGGAGCGCGGTGGTGACTAGCTCAGTGCACTCCCGAGAGGCGGGGAGCTGTCCTTATCAATTCAAGCTCATTTCCCCCACCCTAGCCCTGCCCGCTCTCCTGGTTCTCAAACTGTTGGCTGCTCCTTCCGCCACTCAGTTTTGCTAATCTTGCAAAGATGCTTTGAAACCTGGCGGAGGTTACCTCCCGCCCCCTAGAATTTTCAAGCCCAGAAGTTTAGCGTTCTCCACTTGGATCATAGTTAGCACCTGGGCTGTCGTAGGTTGGGGGGGGAGGGGTCCCTTGTCCTGACGTTTCTTTCTCTTGGGCAGAAGGCGCTGTAGCTTTAACTCCGATAACTACATGAAGTTCAAGTTAGAAGCTGGCTAGTTGGGGGATCGGGGTGGGGGGTGGAGGGAGGCAGGTAGGGAACTGGTGCACCCTCCTGCCCTTTCCTAAGATCTTTCACGAGCAGCCGGCAGCTTCTCCCGGGTTTCCCTCGTAACAACCTTGTACAAACTCGAACTCAGGCGCCTTGCGGTCTAGCCCACCTTCCCCAGCCTCCAACTACTCAGTTTAAAAAAAAAAAAAAAAAAAAAAAAAAAAGTCAGATGCGTCCGTTTCTTTGGCCCCTACGGAGACTGAGGGTCAGATACAGTCGAGGGAGTGGGGAGAAGGGGAAGCAAAAGACAATCCAAACGCCCTTTTTCTTAACCTGTAATTGCACCTTCCAGGGCTGAGGAGAAAGAGACCCTCTGTGCCCACATCCCGCTCCAAAGAGCGCTGCTGTTACTGCTGTTGCTGCTGCTGCCGCCGCTGCCGCTGCCGCCGCCGCCGCCGCCACTGCCGCTCCCCGTCAGAGGGATCCCACAGAGACCTGCTTCTTCCATTGCAGATCACTCTGTCCTGGCACCGGCACTTGAGCTCCTTCCTTTTCACTAGAGACTGGGAATTCTTCGAACCACTTTTAATGCCCAGTTCCAGGTGGACCCCAACCTCCTTTTCACTCTACCCCCCTTCACTTCCCCACCCCCACCCCTGCTCTGGCTTTCCTGTAACATCTCACAGAGTCTCTTCCTTTAAGTGGACCCGGTCAATTCCTCCCCCCTCTCCCCGCCT
>NW_025386099.1:0-5122 GCF_016433145.1 Gracilinanus agilis
CTCTCTCTCTCTCTCTCTCTCTCTCTCTCTCTCTCTCTCTCCTAGGAGTAATGTAAGTTGAATGCCTCTTGAATCTTATGAATGAAGAGTCTTCCACTTTAAGTCTAGGTTGAACCGGAGGATTTCTGAGTCCCAGCTCTTGGATCCTATGAGTTTATTTAGCAGATGGAGAGGGCCATCAATCACAGGCTCAAAGGATCACAGGTTTTGAGCTAGAAGGAATTTCAGAGAGATATTACCCAACTCTCTCATTTACAGAGGAGGAAATGGAGACCAGGGGCACAAAATGACTTGCCTAGGGCCACATAAGTAGAATGGGGCAGAACTGGAATTTGAATTTAGGGCCCTTTTACTGCAATTTTGGGGTTCTTTCCATATGATGATTCTAAATTAGGAGCTGAAGATCATTGGAAGAGAATTTCTCTCTCTATTATGTCACTTTGTTTAATGTTATTTCTCCATGAGATGGAGGTCAAAGACCACTGAGTAAATTCAGGTATAGATAAGCCCCCAGAGAAAGGAAGTTAAAGAACCAAAGAACCAATGAGATGGGAAACTGATTCCACAGGCACTGCCCCCCTGGTGGCTCAGGAAAATTAAGAAACTATGGTTGGTCCCTGAGATGTGATGTGTGAGAACTAGCAGGTCAAGAAAGCAGCTTATAAGGGGAGACCCAGGAGCCTGTTGAGGTCTTCTGGCTGGAGCATGGAGGCTGAAGGAACCCTGTTAGAGTTTAGCCACAGGCCATCATGGTGGCCAATAGAATAGTAAGCTAAGTGACTCTCTCCCTCTCTCCTATCTTTCCCTCTTTACTACTGCTATTACTTTGATTGAATAAAGTTGTTAAGCTACTAGTAGCCTCATAATTTGAATTATTACAAGAATCTCTGTTATCCTATCTCACAACTAGGGGGTTACCAGATCCTCAGGATGATGGGCCAACCGTCTGCAGATGGCCACCTGAGAATGATCCACTCTAACAAATGAAAAACGGATTGATTAAATGCTATGTTTCAGTTTGCTAGGTGCTAGAGCTATAAAGACAAAAGGAATGGATATTTTCTTCATGGGATATAAGAAATACACTGATAAAAATGTGAAGTACATATAGAACATATACTCTGTATATTCCAGGGAGTTGGTGAGGGCATAAGCAACTGGAGAATCAGGAAAGACTTCATGCAGGAGGGAGCATTCTAGCTAAACCCTGGAGTGAGAAAATGAAGCTAGGAATTGGAGGTAAAGAGGGAGAGCATTGTGAGCATGAGGAACAGCCTAGGCCTATGCAAAGGCTCAGAAGTAGGAGATGGGATGACCACTGGGTGGGAATGGGCTGGAATGTAGAGTGTGGGTTGTGTAGGAGGAAGAATGTGAAATATATTTGCAGAGAGAGGTTGGGAACAAAGAAATCATGAAAGACCTCAAATACAAAACAGAGTAGTTTTTGCTTTATCCTAGAGGCAGTGAGAAAGGAAGAAAGGAAGAAAAGAAAGAAAGAAGGAAAGAAGGGAACAACATACAAATGTCTATGTACATACAAGATGTATACAAGGAAAATTGAGGGTAATCTCTGTGAGGATGTCAGAGAGGGGACTCTCTTTCAGTTATGGGTGCAACTAGTGTCCACCCTGAGATTAATTTTGGAGCAGAGTTATCTAGGTATGTAGCCTATCCCCCTATTAGACTGTAAGCTACGTAAAAGCAAGAACCAGTTCTTTAAATGTGGAATCTTTGTTAGTACCAGAAGGTATGATCTATGCTTGAATGAATGAAGTGAGACTGCTTCCCCTAGGCAGTACTCAGGGAACCAAAGGAAGTCATAAGCTCCCTTCTACCAGCAAAAGAAGGAATTCCAATGAGCCAGAGGCTCTTTGAGACTGTTTGACTTGAGAACTGGCTTTTTTGTCTTATCATGGAGACTGATGCAACTGTCTCAGCCTTCTTGAATAAAACAGCAATGTTCCTCTGAGCTCAAGTTTCCTCCTGAAAGAACTCTTTCCTGATCTCTCTAACTCCTAAGACCTCCTTTCCTCAAACTCTCTTGTTTTGGGCTTCCTCTCTCTGGGCCTCCATCTTCTCATCTGTCAAGTTGAGACAGCAAAAGCTAGAAGGCTGTGAGGTATGATGGGAAAACATGCCTCCACCATACATTCAGTGACTTCAGTCTCTCAGGGGCCCACATAGCTCTTAAGACTGAAAATTACACATAAGAGATTAGGATTCTGGGCCAGTCATGTGGCTAGCATGTGTCAGAGGCAGGATTTGAAGCCAAGTCTTCAAGGTTGGGCATCTTTCTACTATACCATGTTGCCTCTAATAGAATTAATGATAATAATTTTAGAGAAGTGTTGGGAACAAATGCCTGAAACTCAGCTATTCTCTTTAGCCCTCCCAATCCAATGAGTTTCTTGCCCAGAAAGGCGGATGGTCATAAATGCCAAGCACTTGGCAATGCAGAACTGTCGCTCAACAGCAAGAAGGAAATACACATACAGACACGCGCGCATGTGCACACGTGTGCAACAGAACCTCCTTTTGGGTTTTATTATGACTATTAGGAACTGTTAATTAGAGTGTTGTAAGAGCAGCCATCATTTCCCTTGGTTTCTCCCAATGCTAATTACTCCTGGCTTTGCTACCAGCAGCTAAATAATAAACTCATTGAACTGGGGATTTTTTATTTACCTTCTTCAACTATTATCCCCGTCTATTTTAAGCTATTGATCATTAAAAAAAAATAAACCCATCACTTAGAAGTCTCTCTTCAACCAAAATATGCCAGTCACTTTGCTTGGCTGGCTTTGGGATGCTCCAATTTCATGGCATTTAAATTCATGGCATTGGGTTGGCCAATGGTCTACATACTGGGTAGGCAAACTGGCTTTTTAAACACAGGCTGTGAGTTAAGAATGGTTTTTAAAAAACATTAAAAATACAATTAAGCTGTACTTAAAAATGTAAAAAATATTCTTAGCTCAGTTATACAAAAAAGAGTCTGGGCCAGCCAGGTTTCAATATGATATGGCCCATAAGAATTCTCTGTGTGTGTCTCTGTGTCTCTGTCTCTGTCTGTCTCCTCCCTCTTTCTCTCTCTTCTCTTTCTTCCCATCTCCTCTTTCTCTCTTTTCTTTTCTTCCCCATCCCTCTCTGTCTTTCTCTTTCTCATTTATCAAATACCTTTATGTCCTCTCTCTGTCTCTCTCTCTGTCTCTCTCTTTCTCTCTCTGTCTGTCTCTCTGTCTGTCTGTCTCTGTCTCTCTGCTCATCTATCTGTCTGTCTTCTAATTAACTGAGAGCCTGCGATGATAAAAGTGAAGGAATGAACTTTACCCATAGCACTCGAGGCTAATCCCAAACAAAGAATGTCCTTGGGACAATAAGGACAATTTTCATTGGCTTTGGAAAAATGTTAGCTTGGAAGGAGAAATGAGCAAGTTTGGATATCATCCAGTCTGTCAGGGCTGGGGAAAATCTCTTTAGGTGCACTGCGGGTTTTCTGAATCTTACTAAGTTCTCTTTTTTTTCCTTGTAAAGGAACACCATTTATAAAAGCCTGCATCTGGACTAGAGAGGAAAAGGGCTAAGGAGAGAGCAGGGTTGAGGGTATGAGACAGGGCAGCTAGGTGTCACAGGAGACTTTAAATCCTGCCTGACACTAGCTGTGTGACTCAGGGCAAGTCCCTTAACATTTCTGGGCCTCAAGCAAGCAATACATATTTATTTATTAAATAGTTCTATTTACCAGGCAGCTAGGTGACACAGTGGATAGAGTGCCCAACCTGGAGCCAAGAAAAATCTTCTTTAGAGTTCAATTCTAGCTCCTGATACTTACTAACTATGTGACCTGGGCAAGTCATTTTACCTTGTTTATCTCAGTTTCCCCATCTGTAAAATGAGCTGGAGATGGAAATGACAAACCACTCTAGTATCTTAGCTAAGAAAACCTCAAATAGGATCACAAAGAGTCAGCCATGACTGAAAAACGAACATCTTCTGTCTACAGGCACTGCGCTAAGACTTGGGCATATAAATAAAAAGCTTATATTCTATTGCGGGGAGATGACATATATAAATCAGAACACTTAAGACAAATACGGAGTAGAAGGGAGGAAGGAAGTCTTAAAGGGAACTGTCCTGGCAGCTGGGGGAACCAAGAAAGGCTTCCTGGAGGAGGTAGCAAGTGAGGTGAGTATTAAAGCACGAGTTGGGGTTTGAGTGGGAGAGCTCTGGTCATAAAGAACAGCCAGTATGAAAGCACTGAGATGGGAAACTCAAGGAGAGCTCAATTTTCTCAGACATAAAGTGAGGAGGGCTGGACTCTGAGGTCCCTTCTAACCCTAAAACTCTGGCCCTATATGAGAATGACCAGATGCTGACACTTCAGATCATTCAAAAACTATTAGGAGTAATAGTTTGGACTTGAGAGGTTAGCACTCAAGAAAGGCTTAGAGATCCTCTAGTTTAGGAGTTAATTGTCTTCTGTCCTTTAACTTCTAAAACAAATACTTTGATAAACTTCATTTCAACAGAATTTGTTTCCTTTGTAATTCCACATATTTTATTTTATACACTTGGAAAGCATTCTTTTGAGAAGGGGTCTGTAGACTTCATTAGATCACTCAAGGGGTCCTTGATACAAAAAAAAATATTTTTTGATCTGATCTGGTTCAACTTTTTTATTTTACAGATGAAGAAACGGGTCCAGGGAAGGAAAGTGACTTTCCCAAGGTTACTCAAGATAACAGCATTTCACATTAGGTTGAACTCCTGGATTTCTCCATCGTGCCCAAAGGAAACTTTTCCTCTTGCAAGATCATGACCTTCCTGGAACTCACACCTCATTAGTAATCTCTGTTTTGGAGACCGTTCCCTTTTGGAGGGTGACCAGGACAATCATCTCTTAATTTCCCACTCTGTTACACTCCTTTGGACTTTTCCATCATCCCCCAAGCCAGGCAACTTCTTCTCTGGTAGTCTGCTTTTTTACTTTCTTCTGTATGTTGTCTTCCTCCTTGAAGGCAGGGTATGTCTTTTGCCCTCTTTTTGCACATAGTAGGTGCATAATAAATGTTTATTGAGTGATTTAATATCATCATAGAGAGTCAAACTTGGGTCTTTGCTC
>NW_025386100.1:0-1294 GCF_016433145.1 Gracilinanus agilis
GGCTGGCGGTGGCTCAGGGGGCTCCTGCTCAGCTCCTTCCTCTCTCTCTCCCTGGCTCTAGCCTGCAACTTGGAAAAGAAAGAAAAGTTTGTTCAGAGGCCGAGGGGGGAGGGGAGAGAAGAGCCGCGAGGGGGAGGGGACTGGACCAGACGGGAGGGAGGAGCTGCGGGTGCCCCCGCCCCCTGAGACCGGAGAATCCCGGGGGCTCCCCCCCATATTCACGCCCAGACCCCGCACTCAAACCTCGGATCCCCAAACGCCCCACAAAGATCCCCGGGACATTCCCCCAAGACTCACAAATACTGTTTAGAGACCCCCAAAAGACTCTGGGAGATCTGATACTTTCCAGAGAACAACCCAACATCCTTAAATACTGCCCAACTGGCCCCCTAAAACACATTCCCAGGGGTTCCCACACACCTAGGGCTCGCGTCTACCATTCGGATTTCCCCGAAGCTCCCACAAATTGTCCCCAAACCCACCTCCGAAGGTCCCCCCAAACCTACACTCCCAGCTTCTATGCCTCTCAGCTCACAAACCCTCTCCCCACTCTACCTCAAAAGAACCTCTGAAGACCTCAAGGGACCACCTAAACATTGTTCATAGACTTTCCAAACACATCCGGAAGCCTCTGGTACACCCCAAGACCCTCCAAACTTACTGGAGCACCTAGCATCCTTTAGCATTAACCCAGACACAGGACGCCTAGCCATCTCCTACTGACATCTCTAGGGATAAGCCCCGAACCCCTCAAACGCTCCCCCGAAAAGCACAACATCCCACAATAAAGCCCAAAGCAGCTTCCTCTCGAGATCGTCCTCCCCCTTTTCTTCTCCCTCTCCCCCCCACTTTCCAAGTTCTCTTCCGCTGCCACCCAGAGCCCCCGAGGCCTCTGCCCGGCCTGGGGAAAGAGCCCCTGCCTCGCAGACACAGTTAAGGGAAACTCCTTCCTCTTCCCAAAAAAGGAAAAAGTCTCAGAAAACCAACCCCGCGCCCCAAGAAGGGCCTGCCTGGCTCCAGGAGTACTCAGCCCACCTGGGAATACACTCAGACACCGCTTCCCCCCGGAGCGTAGGGCCTGGCCAGGGCTGCCAGTCGACTTAAGATGGTCAGCCAACCCCCAGCCCCGTCAGCCCTCCTCCGCCCCAGGTCCCAGACTCGCAGCCTTCCGACCCGCCCCTCGGCTCTGCCTCTCCCCGCCTCCAGCTTTCCTCCCGCCCCCTGATAGATTCTGCCCGGAGCCCGGGAAATCAAGCTTTCTCTTACCAGCTATTAGTCTTCCTCCATACTCCCC